>NC_085876.1:43754665-43794327 GCF_034702125.1 Engraulis encrasicolus
ATACTGGTAATTCGAGATTGAAATTCGTGAACGGCTCCAAAAGTCAAGGCTCTGATGATGACTGTTCACTGAGCGCTCGGGGAGACCGTTCACAAATGCACCCAGCAGTAGAGCTAGTCTAGAGCTCTATTTTGCATCACAGGTCTAGCCTGCTTGGGTCATGTCAACTGTTTTACCTCTCCGTTTCAATTTTGTCCCCATGTCTAAAATGTTCCAAATGCACCCACTACTGCTTCCGACAAAAAGGACAACTTGGAATTGGTGCACACAACTTATAATTTGGCTTGTTTGAATGTGTACTAGCAGTAGACTTTTGCACAGATTCAAGTACAGGGTACTCACATACAAATAGCTCGTGGACATGAGAAAGCTAGTGTCGAAGTTGAGCCCACATTTCTTCATTAATATTTACAATTATTTATTGGAAATTAACAGATAATATCTTGTGTGTAAAGTAGCTTCATTTTACTCTCAACTGTGGTTCTGTGTGTTAGGGTTTCTGTGCAATTCTGGGGCCTAGCTGAGTCCAGAAGACAGCTGCCCTGTCGTAAAACTTAGCCAAGGTGTCGGGTCACTCACCCACTTGGGCTGAAGTTAGTGAGGTTGGGTAGGCCCATGGACGTGACCAGTTCCATATTTGACTTAGTCAGTTAGAGGCTGAACTGACCGTATTTGTGAAAATGTATTCTTGTACTGAGGCACTGATGTTTTGGACCATGTTTGTTACATGATGTAATACACTTTTGGGGTTTTTTTAAATACTGTTCTCAGATGCAGTTCAGGGGAAACGGTTGGGACAGGATAGGTTAGGTGAGCAGAGCCTCGCGCTCTGGCTCTGAACAAGCCGTTCTCAACACTTAGAAGAACTGGGGATGCGCTTGGCGGTGGATGGGGCTAAAGCCCTGATGCTAAAGGCACTAGGCTATGGTATACTATGGTATTCTAAGGGTTAACTGAATTGCTCTTCTCACTTGCAATGTATCAATAAATGTAACTATCTTGATGGCACTGGCATTCGTCTTCTCCTGTGATTTCCTGGCTTCTGGTTCCTTTCCTGTTCTCCTGCACAAAGATGGGTAATGTATGCTTATGGCTGATTGAGCCCAATTCACTAAATAATAACTAAGTATGTAGTAGTGATAACAATAATGGAAGTACTTAGGTATTAATTGGTAAATGGTTAACATATACGAGGTCAGATAGCAGAAGATGGTTATCCTTGTGCAACAGGCATTATAACCCAGATTAAGTCTTATTAATTAAATTGGGTTATGGACTATTTTATTGGCCCAGCTAATAATCTTAATTAGCAATGTGGGTTAATAAAAAAGTCACCACACTACTTACCGTAGTTTCCTCTGAGCGTTGTTTCGGTGGCATAGGCACAGCGCCGGTCTTGAGAATTCGATGCTGAGATTTTTGGCTAGCGTTTCATTTCCTTTAGTGGACAAAAAATCATCGACAGAGAAATGGGCACTACTCGATGATCAGCACGTCGCAATCGCTGCGGTCTGATGTTTGGATACCATTCTCATTGCAATAAGCAACCAGCCTCAAAACACTTCTCGGATTTGCAGAGGAAACAGGTGAAAATGTCCATCTACATCTTGTTTTCGCTGGGAATGTACACATTCGAACACCATTTTTGCAACAATCCAAATCTACTCCCGAAAAGCAAATGTTTACAAGCGTTTCTGCAGTCCTAGCTGATTGAAGGCGAGCGAATGAGGCTCTCCAGCCTGCTGTCAGAATAAAACGGTGTCGCCAGCGATGACGTCATGGCGCCGCCTTCCCTTGCAGTTTTCAGAAAGAATAAATGAGTTAAAGTCGGCGGGGATGTGATAGACGCGGTACATGTTTGATTCGGACTATGGCACAACTGTACAACATTTTAAAAAGTGGGGACAACTCATTTATGGGCTTGGTTATAATGCCCCTTCGGCTACCGTTTTGAGTCGATACCGTCTGACACAATATTTTCAAAAAGGCACCAAATGGGAAAAAAGTGATATGTGTGTGTAGGAGTGATGTGTTTTACTCCAGAAATAAGGCCCCACATGCAAAAAAAAAAGTTCTTCCCCTTGAAGGGGTTCAAATAATAATTACTCTTTTGATGTGTGTGTAATTGCATGGACTACGCCACTGGGGGACTTCCACCCCGGAATATGTTTTGATTTTACAAAGACAAGGCACAACAGGCGGACCATTCCACCATTGGCACTGAAATTCAGCGGCGCTTACGCGCAAAAGCCTAGTTTCAATTAACGGCGGCTTTCTGACACCGATCCACCACTGAAGATCAAGCTGCGCCTTGGCTAGTTTCACTTCAGCCGCGGTCATTAGAGCTGCCGTTGCGCTCGTGCACGGTGTACAGGGGGAAGTTCAATATCAACGATTGTCGAAAAATGCGATCATGTTGTAGACTGGGGCATGCCTTGTCAAATCAAGTCTTTTTTCAGTCATATGATGCGAGCATCTGTAGGTGAGCGGTAACGTAACCGCAATTCAATTGTGAGGGAGGCCCGCGTTCAATCCCCACCGTGCGATAAGTAAGGGTTAACGTTCGGCGAGAAGGTCGCTACAGTGGAATAGCAGCACGACAGAGAGAATCTTTAGACCCCCACAAAGCGACCGACTCGCCGAAAGTTAACCCGCTTATTATATGGATATACTTAAATGATTCACACATGGCGGGGACATTTCTTTAGGCCTATTTAATGTTAAGATTGTTGCTGCGCAAAACAAAACAGTGCCGTTGTGGAACACCGCTAGGCAACAGCTAGGTAGCCAGGACAACACGGTGTTGTCTATCAACAGCAGCTGATTAGAGTCTTGTTGAAAAGTCACTTTAGCAGTGAAAAGTCTTGTTGCCATTGACAGCGGTCTGTTATAGACCAACCCGTCTGTTATCGAAAAATAACAGACGTTGCGAACGTTGGGGAGCCCCGTTGAAATGAATGGAGCATTCGGCCGATGACGTCACACCATATAATAAGTAAGGGTTAACGTTCGGTGAGAAGGTCGCTACAGTGGAATAGCATAGGTCTTGTTCTCTCTGAAGTGCTGCTATTCCACAAAGCGACCGACTCGCCGAACATTAACCCGCTTATTATATGGGTATACTTAAATGATTCACATGTAGTGGAGCGCTGCTCCTTTTAAGGGAAAGTCTGACGCTGCGGCACACGTCACCACGCCGCTCGTAGAGGCTTATGGGAAGTCTCTTCATAAACACTGCCAGTGGCTAGTATTCGGTAAGCCTGCAAAGTCCCCCCTTTGCGCGTTTCATCGCCACCGGCGAATGCTGTGGTTGCTTCTCCCCTCGTCGTCGAGACGAGTGCGGTGTCCAGTTCAGATCGAGGAGATGTGGACCATTTCTTGTCCTCGTGAGTATGCGGACCATCTCTTGTCGCTGTTTATGTGCTAGCCAGCGGCTAGTGGCTAACTTCGCGTCTGCTGTTCTATAGGTTGTGATTCCAACTTGGCGTCTCTTACTTGGCTAGAGTGATCTCTTGGCTTCTCCACTGGCAAGGACTTCGGTGGACAATACCAACGGTTACCTTGCGCTTTTCCCGTCTCCTGCACGCCGGTATGTATTATAGTGGGTTAGCTTGTGCCTTTACCCAGCTCTGACTGTTTGTTTTCTTACCATGGTTGCTAACGACGGCCATTATTATGGTTTCAGCGTGTGGTCGCTACCGGCGCCTCGGCCGTGTACCTCTGTATTGGCACTCCGACTGTGAGAATCGCGCATCGGTGCACCCTCATCTCCGGGTAAGGTAACCTCTCGGCAGCAGAATCGTGTCATAGTGGGTGTCCTGCTAGCTTGGCTAACGCTCTCCTCCTCCTCCCTCGCAGGTTGTATCCGTGTGGCCGTGGTCAGACACACCACGCGTTTAGGTGCACGAGCGGCGACTTTTAGCCCCGGTTGTGTGGTGCCTCTGGAAGCCGGGAACCCGTATTTCGGCTGCTGCTCCGGCCTCGGAAATTGGACATTCGTGTGTGTGTGTGCGTGGGCGCTCGGCTCGGTGTGAGCTGGTGTGTGAGCCATTCCACAGTGTGTGTGCGTGTGTGTACGTTGGTGCGTGTGAGTGAGTGTGGGGATACCTAGGGGACTGCACTGAGCTGAGCCTCTGGGGTTGGTTTACCTCATGTTTTGATTTTCGTTTTCTTTCGTTTGCTGTGCCTAATTTCCTTTTTTTTCATTATTTCATTCAATTATCTAATTTCTTTATTTTATTGCATGTGTGTACTGGATTTTGATTTATTTTGCATGGTTTGCTGTGATTTCTTGTTGTTTCTGTTTGCCGTGGATTATTTCTGTTTGTTGTGAACTATTTCTTTACTTTTTCTTTTGTTAATCCCGAGGTGTGCCATTCGCCCTATTGTGTTAGCCGTGCCAGCCCCTAGTGGCAAAGTCTGACAACCTGAGTGTGGGCTCTAAGGCCTTAGGCCTGCCAGGTGTGTTTATTGTGAATTAGTGAACATACTTTGGGGCAGGTGTTTACACTCATGTCACTGGCTACAGCTCCGAGCGGCCAACGGCCTAGAGATTCCTTACTTGGGCTACTTGGAGCTGAATATTGAGCTTTGCGGGAAGAAGAGTATGCCTGATTGCGGTGTTCTGGTCGTTCGCGACCCCCCAGGGGGCACGGCTTCCGTGGTCCCTGGGGTTCTTGGTATGAATGTTATCGGCAAGTGTTATAAGGAACTTTTTGGGCGGCACGGTCCCACGCTTTTCGATCTCCCATCAGTGTCAACTGCCCCTCGACCGGTGCTGAAAGCGCTGCAACACTGTCATCAGGCTGAAATCCGGCCCACCCCCGAGACCAGCGGCGTGGTGAATGTCCGGGGGCCGTGCGCCATGGCGGGTTCCGGGGGGGGACCATGAAGTTGATTCCTGCCACCTGCCCTGAGCAACATTCAGGGCTTGGAACCCTCTTTGAGCCGACGGACCGGGGGTTGCCCGGGGGGTTGCTGGTGTCCCCTGCCTTGGTGCAGGTGACCCGTGGCTTGGTGCAGATCCCTGTAGTTAACGTCAGTTGTACGGACGTCCTGCTGTACCCTCGTACTAGACTCGGACAGGTGAATGCTGTGTCGATCATCAGCTTGCCACGGGACGTGGTGGAGGTCCGTTCCGTGGCCGCCATTACTGACCCTCAGGCGCCTGCCCCCTGTCGCCTTTGGAGACACAAATCCGCGCAGTGGACTTGTTACCACTGCCTGCCGAGGAACAGGCTGAGGTCCGGGCCCTGCTTCTGAGGTACTCTTCGGGTCTTCTCCGCCCATGAGGGCGACTTGGGTTGCACTTCCCTAATCTCGCACGACATCCCGCTGTTGGATCCGACACCGGTCCGGCAGCGTTACAGGCGCATTGCCCCCTCCGACTACGAGGCCGTAAAAACCCATATCAACCAGCTCCTCCAGGCGAAGGTCATCAGAGAAAGCAGTAGTCCATTCGCTTCTCCCATTGTTCTAGTCCGGAAGAAGGATGGGAGCTTGCGACTCTGTGTCGACTATCGCCTGTTAAATGCCCGAACTCGGAAGGACGCCTTTCCGCTTCCTCGGATCGAGGAGACATTGGACATGTTGGCAGGTGCCCGCTGGTTTTCTACGATGGACTTAGCCAGTGGGTACAACCAAGTCCCCGTGACAGAAGGTGATCGGGCCAAAACGGCATTCTGTACCCCCTTCGGGTTGTTCGAATGGAACAGAATGCCTTTTGGCCTGTGCAATGCACCAGGTACATTTCAACGATTAATGCAACGTATGTTCGGCGACCAACAGTGTCATTCCGTTCTACTGTATCTTGACGACATCGTGATCTTCTCGTCCACCGTGGCGCAACATCTACAGCGCCTGGAGATGGTCTTGACCCGGTTGCAGTCGGAGGGGCTGAAGGCTAAATTAGGGAAGTGCGCGTTCTTTAAGCCGGAGGTTCAGTACTTGGGACATGTGATCTCTCAGCACGGTGTCTCTACCGACCCTGGCAAGGTGGAGGCAGTGGCCACATGGCGGCGACCTGCCAATGTGTCGGAGCTCCGATCATTCCTAGGCTTCGCCAGCTATTATCGACGATTCGTCGAAGGATTCGCAAAGCTGGCCGCGCCGTTGCATCGATTGGTGGCCACCTTGAACGGGAGCCGTTCCCGTCAGCCCTCGGGGCAGCAGTTTCTTGATGCATGGTCAGAGGATTGCGAAAGAAGTTTTGAGGAACTCAAGGGGAGGCTCGTGTCGGCGCCGGGTACTGGCGTACGCGGACTTTAGCCGCCCATTTATTCTTGAGGTCGACGCCAGCCATTGCGGACTGGGCGCGGTCCTCTCGCAGGAGGTGGACGGCAAAGTCCGACCGGTGGCATACGCCAGTAGAACGTTGAGACCTACAGAGCGGAATATGAATAATTACAGTTCTATGAAGCTCGAGTTCCTCGCCCTAAAATGGGCCGTCACCGAGAAGTTTCGCGAATATCTCTTGGGCCAGAAGTGTGTCGTGTACACTGATAATAATCCCCTGAGTCACCTCACTACTTCCAAACTTGGGGCGGTCGAACACCGGTGGGCCGCACAGCTTGCATCATTTGATTTTGAATTAAAGTACCGCTCGGGTAAATCTAACGGAAATGCGGACGGCCTGTCGCGGCAGAATCGGCCAGACCAAGAAGACGTGAGTGACCTGGTTCCGGGTACAGCGGTCCCTAGATTGCTGCAAACAGGTAGCGGCTCAGGGAGACGGCAGCACCGCCTCTCAGTCCAGTGTCTCGGGGTTGTTCCCC
Source organism: Engraulis encrasicolus (assembly GCF_034702125.1). Taxonomy (NCBI): domain Eukaryota; kingdom Metazoa; phylum Chordata; class Actinopteri; order Clupeiformes; family Engraulidae; genus Engraulis; species Engraulis encrasicolus. The sequence continues at coordinate 43,761,439 of NC_085876.1, forward strand.
CACGCTTTGCCGGTTCTGCGCACTCTGCAAGCAAGCGACCCCGGTGGTCAGCTGCAACCGGCCGCTGTCCCGGGGGGTAGCATCACCGCCTCTCAGTTGGTTGTTTCGGTGCTGCCCTCCCACTCTTTGCCGGACCTGTGCGCTCTGCAAGAAGGAGACCCTGTTATCCAGCCGATTCTGGCCTTCTGGAAGGCGCGTCGGCGGCCTACTCGTGAGGAACGGGAAGCTCTGTCACCCTTGGCCTTGATCCTGTTGCGGCAGTGGAAACGGTTTTGTGGAGAACGATGGAGTCCTTTACCGGAGAGTGCTACACCCCAGTGGCCGTGATGAGTGCCTCCAGCTGGTTTTGCCGGCTGCCCTGCAATCAGAGGTCCTAAACCAGCTCCACGAGCACCATGGCCACCAGGGGATTAATCGAACACTGGAGTTGGTTGGTGTAACGGTGTTACTGGCCCCACATGTTTGCGGAGGTGCGCCGATGGTGTGAAAAGTGCCTTAGGTGCCAAGAGTCCAAAGGGGAGCCTCCTCTAGCCGCCGCGTATATGGGCCACCTACTGGCATCTCGGCCCAACGAAGTGGTAGCTGCGCCAAAATGTAGTGGGCGAGACCGTTACAGGAAGTAGTTCGACTACGCCACCCCCGGGGGTGGAGCCCCCGGAGGAAATGAATTAGGGGTAGTTACAGATACCCCGGACCAACACACAATGTACCCGCACAATAGATTACCAGGCAAACACAGGTTCGTGCACAATGGAGGCAGAGACAGTGGTGACAATTAATAATTCAAATCTTTATTATTCTGTGCGTTATAAAAATATATTTTTCTCACTCTTTGCAATAAATATAAAAAGGTACTCACAATTCACAAAGTGCAGTGGGGTGGGTGTGCTGTCGCAATCACCCGCAGATAGATAAACACTTGCCCCAAAGTATGTTCACGTTAACAGTAAAGTGCAGGGGTGGGTGTGCTGCCACCACACCCGCGGATCTGTAAACACCTGCCCCAAAGTATGTTCCTTAATTCACAATAAACAACACACCTGGTAGGTTGTCAGACTTTGCCACTAGGGGCTGGCACGGCTAACACAATAGGGCGAATGGCACACCTCAGGATTAACAAAAGAAAAAAGTAAAGAAATAGTTCACAACAAACAGAAATAATTCACGGCAAACAGAAACAACAAGAAATCACAGCAAACCATGCAAAATAAATCAAAATCCAATTAACACATGCAGTTAAATAAGAAATTAGATAATTGAATGAAATAATGAAAAAAAAGGAAATTAGGCACAGCAAACGAAAGAAAACGAAAATCAAAACAAGAGGTAAACCAACCCCAGAGGCTCAGCTCAGTGCAGTCCCCTAGGTATCCCCACACACACTCACACACACACACACACACACACACAAATGTCCAATTTCCCGAGGCCGGAGCAGCAGCCGAGATACGGGTTCCCGGCTTCCAGAGGCACCACACAACCGGGGCTAAAAGTCGCCGCTCGTGCACCTAAACGCGTGGTGTGTCTGACCACGGCCACACGGATACAACCTGCGAGGGAGGAGGAGAGCGTTAGCCAAGCTAGCAGGACACCCACTATGACACGATTCTGCTGCCGAGAGGTTACCTTACCCGGAGATGAGGGTGCACCGATGCGCGATTCTCACAGTCGGAGTGCCAATACAGAGGTACACGGCCGAGGCGCCGGTAGCGACCACACGCTGAAACCATAATAATGGCCGTCGTTAGCAACCATGGTACGAAAACAAACAGTCAGGGCTGGGTAAAGGCACAAGCTAACCCACTATAATACATACCGGCGTGCAGGAGACGGGAAATGCGCAAGGTAACCGTTGGTATTGTCCACCGAAGTCCTTGCCAGTGGAGAAGCAAGAGATCACTCTAGCCAAGTAAGAGACGCCAAGTTGGAATCACAACCTATAGAACAGCAGACGCGAAGTTAGCCACTAGCTGCTGGCTAGCACATAAACAGCGACAAGAAATGGTCCACATACTCACGAGGACAAGAAATGGTCCACATCTCCTAGATCTGAACTGGACACCGCACTCCTCTCGACGGCGAGGGGAGAAGCAACCACAGCATTCGCCGGTGGCGATGAAACGCGCAAAGGAGAACTTTGCAGGCTTACCGAATACTAGCCACTGGCAGTGTTTATGAAGAGACTTCCCATAAGCCTCTACGAGCGGCGTGGTGACGTGTGCCGCAGCGTCAGACCTCCCTTAAAGGAGCAGCGCTCCACTACAATCTACCCCCCACATGTTGAATCGTCGGCCCGACGATGCAGGTACGCTTTCCCCCCCACTCCCAGATCCAAAATTCCATCAAGAGTTTGAAGTCGCCCCACCAGGCAGCCGATGGGGATTAGAGTGTTGTCCCGCGTTAGACCGGAAAGTCCGGCGTGGGGGCACCTCGCTGCTGCTAGTGCCACGACCGGGTAGCTGAGCGGCCGAACTGCTGGGGGAAGCCTGCGAAGTCCGACGCTGCCCTTCGTTTCCTCCTGAGGTGCCACCCTGGGGTGCATGGGGCTCTGCTGGGACAGCCAAGTCAGCATCGCCCACCTGCTCCCCAAGAAGGATATCTTCTTCGCTCGATAGCTCCCCTGAGTCGACAGGGGTAGGTTCGCCTGGTCGGCCCGACCCCGGGGGGGTGTCGGGGGCCAGGGGGCCCACCACTCCTTTCAGCATGCTGCGGTGAACGTGCTTCAGCTTCGTTGGATCGTTGACGGGGGCGATCGTGTACACAGCTCCGGTCTCCGAAGGGGTACGCACCACCATGTGTACCTGGGAGTTCCACACATCTTGGATTTTATTTCGACCTCGCACGCCGAGGTTGCGTACATATACCCGTTGCCCTACTTCTAAAACAGCAGTCTTCACCCGTGCATCATGTCTGTCCTTGCGATATTCCGCCGCTGCGGCCAAACGCTCCCGAGCCCCATCAAATGCCACTTGAAGCCGGGCCTGATGCTCCTGTATCCAGTCGCACACTCGACCATGGACCGGTGGCCGAACTCGGCCCAGGAGGAAGTCTACGGGTAGCTGTGGCTCTTGGCCGAACATAAGGAAGTGTGGCGATTCTCCTGTCGCTTGATGCGGGGTGGTGTTATAACAGAAGGTTACGTGCGGCAGGCAAGTTGCCCAGTCGCGCTTCCGAGAGGCCGGTAGGGTACGCAGGAGGTTGTGTAGAGTGCGGTTTTAAATCGCTCACATTGGCCGTTCCCAGCCGGGTGATACGGGGTGGTTCGGGACTTCTGGACCCCGTACAGCCCGCAAAGCTGCTGAATCAGGGTGCCCTCGAAACAGCGCCCCTGGTCGGAGTGGAGCCGACCAGGAATTCCGAACCGGTAGAACCATTCCACAAGCAAGACCTGGGCGACCGTCGAGGCCCGCTGATCCCGGGTGGGGACGGCGATGGAATACTTGCTGAAGACGTCCGTGATGACTAAAACGTTCTCCACCCCCCCCGACGTGGGCTCCAAAAGCGTGAAATCCACAGCTACCACTTCGTTGGGCCGAGATGCCAGTAGGTGGCCCATATGCGCGGCGGCTAGAGGAGGCTCCCCTTTGGACTCTTGGCACCTAAGGCACTTTTCACACCATCGGCGCACCTCCGCAAACATGCGGGGCCAGTAACACCGTTGCCCAACCAACTCCAGTGTTCGATTAATCCCCTGGTGGCCATGGTGCTCGTGGAGCTGGTTTAGGACCTCTGATTGCAGGGCAGCCGGCAAAACCAGCTGGAGGCACTCATCACGGCCACTGGGGTGTAGCACTCTCCGGTAAAGGACTCCATCGTTCTCCACAAACCGTTTCCACTGCCGCAACAGGATCAAGGCCAAGGGTGACAGAGCTTCCCGTTCCTCACGAGTAGGCCGCCGACGCGCCTTCCAGAAGGCCAGAATCGGCTGGATAACAGGGTCTGCTTCTTGCAGAGCGCACAGGTCCGGCAAAGGGTGGGAGGGCAGCACCGAAACAACCAACTGAGAGGCGGTGATGCTACCCCCCGGGACAGCGGCCGGTTGCAGCTGACCACCGGGGTCGCTTGCTTGCAGAGTGCGCAGAACCGGCAAAGCGTGGGGGAACAACCCCGAGACACTGGACTGAGAGGCTGTGCCGCCATCTCCCTGAGCCGCTACCTGTTGCAGCAATCTAGGGACCGCTGTACCCGGAACCAGGTCACTCACGTCTTCTTGGTCTGGCTGATTCTGCCGCGACAGGCCGTCCGCATTACCGTTAGATTTACCCGAGCGGTACTTTAATTCAAAATCAAATGATGCAAGCTGTGCGGCCCACCGGTGTTCGACCGCCCCGAGTTTGGAAGTAGTGAGGTGACTCAGGGGGTTATTATCAGTGTACACGACACACTTCTGGCCCAAGAGATATTCGCGAAACTTCTCGGTGACGGCCCATTTTAGGGCGAGGAACTCGAGCTTCATAGAACTGTAATTGTTCATATTCCGCTCTGTAGGTCTTAAAGTTCTACTGGCGTATGCCACCGGTCGGACTTTGCCGTCCACCTCCTGCGAGAGGACCGCGCCCAGTCCGCAATGGCTGGCGTCGACCTCAAGAATAAATGGGCGGCTAAAGTCCGCGTACGCCAGTACCGGCGCCGACACGAGCCTCCCCTTGAGTTCCTCAAAACTTCTTTCGCAATCCTCTGACCATGAATCAAGAAACTGCTGCCCCGAGGGCCGACGGGAACGGCTCCCGTTCAAGGTGGCCACCAATCGATGCAACGGCGCGGCCAGCTTTGCGAATCCTTCGACGAATCGTCGATAATAGCTGGCGAAGCCTAGGAATGATCGGAGCTCCGACACATTGGCAGGTCGCCGCCATGTGGCCACTGCCTCCACCTTGCCAGGGTCGGTAGAGACACCGTGCTGAGAGATCACATGTCCCAAGTACTGAACCTCCGGCTTAAAGAACGCGCACTTCCCTAATTTAGCCTTCAGCCCCTCCGACTGCAACCGGGTCAAGACCATCTCCAGGCGCTGTAGATGTTGCGCCACGGTGGATGAGAAGATCACGATGTCGTCAAGATACAGTAGAACGGAATGACACTGTTGGTCGCCGAACATACGTTGCATTAATCGTTGAAATGTACCTGGTGCATTGCACAGGCCAAAAGGCATTCTGTTCCATTCGAACAACCCGAAGGGGGTACAGAATGCCGTTTTGGCCCGATCACCTTCTGTCACGGGGACTTGGTTGTACCCACTGGCTAAGTCCATCGTAGAAAACCAGCGGGCACCTGCCAACATGTCCAATGTCTCCTCGATCCGAGGAAGCGGAAAGGCGTCCTTCCGAGTTCGGGCATTTAACAGGCGATAGTCGACACAGAGTCGCAAGCTCCCATCCTTCTTCCGGACTAGAACAATGGGAGAAGCGAATGGACTACTGCTTTCTCTGATGACCTTCGCCTGGAGGAGCTGGTTGATATGGGTTTTTACGGCCTCGTAGTCGGAGGGGGCAATGCGCCTGTAACGCTGCCGGACCGGTGTCGGATCCAACAGTGGGATGTCGTGCGAGATTAGGGAAGTGCAACCCAAGTCGCCCTCATGGGCGGAGAAGACCGAAGAGTACCTCAGAAGCAGGGCCCGGACCTCAGCCTGTTCCTCGGCAGGCAGGGGTAACAAGTCCACTGCGCGGATTTGTGTCTCCAAAGGCGACGGGGCAGGCGCCTGAGGGTCAGTAATGGCGGCCACGGAACGGACCTCCACCACGTCCCGTGGCAAGCTGATGATCGACACAGCATTCACCTGTCCGAGTCTAGTACGAGGGTACAGCAGGACGTCCGTACAACCGACGTTAACTACAGGGATCTGCACCAAGCCACGGGTCACCTGCACCAAGGCAGGGGACACCAGCAACCCCCCGGGCAACCCCCGGTCCGTCGGCTCAAAGAGGGTTCCAAGCCCTGAATGTTGCTCAGGGCAGGTGGCAGGAATCAACTTCATGGTCCCCCCCGGAACCCGCCATGGCGCACGGCCCCGGACATTCACCACGCCGCTGGTCTCGGGGGTGGGCCGGATTTCAGCCTGATGACAGTGTTGCAGCGCTTTCAGCACCGGTCGAGGGGCAGTTGACACTGATGGGAGATCGAAAAGCGTGGGACCGTGCCGCCCAAAAAGTTCCTTATAACACTTGCCGATAACATTCATACCAAGAACCCCAGGGACCACGGAAGCCGTGCCCCCTGGGGGGTCGCGAACGACCAGAACACCGCAATCAGGCATACTCTTCCCGCAAAGCTCAATATTCAGCTCCAAGTAGCCCAAGTAAGGAATCTCTAGGCCGTTGGCCGCTCGGAGCTGCAGCCAGTGACATGAGCGTAACCGCTCCTGCCCCATAGATTCGAAGTTGGCAGCAAAGAAACTTTCAGTGACGGTGGACACCATAGACCCAGTGTCAATGAGACAGGGGACCTGAACCCCGCCCATCCGGACGAGCAGATGTGGACAGTTAGAAAGTAACGCCTCGGCGGCATTGGCAGGGGCAGGGGCATTACGTGAGCCAAGAGAGGCCCCCCCCCCGGACTGTGACTCCTCAGTCCGGTGGGCGTCAGTTTCCCGAGGGCTGGTTCGGTTGGAGGGGCCCATTCTCCGAAAACCCGGCGCCTCTACGGGAGGGTGCTTGTGGGGGCCCCACCACTCGTTCTCCGTCACAATCCGCATCAATATGGCCTATCGCACGACAGCGCCAGCAGGCAAGGGGTCCCTCCCGAGGAGACCGACGGAGGCATGTATGCGGGCGCGCCATTTTTCTGCTGCCGAGAGAGCCTATTATCTTGACGATCACTTGGATGGCGAGGCACGGGATGAGATCCGCTATAGGCCGAGAGAAGAAAAAGAAAACCCAGAGAAAATCTTAGAAATTTTACAGGAGCTTTACGGTTGCCCACAGTCATACGTGGCCTTGCAGGAGGCGTTCTTTTCGAGAAAACAGCAAGAGGGAGAGACACTGCTAGAGTTTTCAATCGCATTAATGACCCTTATTGATAAGGTTAGACGAAATGCGCCTGAGGGAATTCTTAACGCTGACGTTCTTCTGCGTGATCAGTTTGTGGAGCATGTTAACGAGGGCGCCTTGCGTCGTCACTTGAAGAGTTTCATTCGGACCACGCCGTTAGCCACTTTGATCGCGGTGCGTAAGGAAGCCATGCGTTGGGAACGGATGTTCACTAATTCACAATAGACAGCACACCTGGTAGGCCTAAGGCCTTAGAACCCACACTCAGGTTGGCAGACTTTGCCACTAGGGACTGGCACGGCTAACACAATAGGGCGAATGGCACACCTCAGGATTAACCAAAAGAAAAAGTAAAGAAATAGTTCACAACAAACAGAAATAATTCACGGCAAACAGAAACAACAAGAAATCAGCAAACCATGCAAAATAAATCAAAATCCAATAAACACATGCCGTTAAATTAGAAATTAGATAATTGAATGAAATAATAAAAAAAAAAGGGAAATTAGGCACAGCAAACGAAAGAAAACGAAATCAAAACATGAGGTAAACCAATGCCAGAGGCTCAGCTCAGTGCAGTCCCCTAGGTATCCCCACACTACCTACACACACACACTCACACGCACCAGCGTACGCACACGCACACACACTGTGGAATGGCTCACACACCAGCTCACACCGAGCCGAGCGCCCATTCCACAGTGTGTGTGCGTGTGTGTACGTTGGTGCGTGTGAGTGTGTGTGGGGATACCTAGGGGACTGCACTGAGCTGAGTCTCTGGGGTTGGTTTACCTCATGTTTTGATTTTCGTTTTCTTTCGTTTGCTGTGCCTAATTTCCTTTTTTTTTCATTATTTCATTCAATTATCTAATTTCTTATTTAACTGCATGTGTTAATTGGATTTTGATTTATTTTGCATGGTTTGCTATGATTTCTTGTGGTTTCTGTTTGCCGTGAATTATTTCTGTTTGTTGTGAACTATTTCTTTACTTTTTCTTTTGTTAATCCTGAGGTGTGCCATTTGCCCTATTGTGTTAGCCGTGCCAGCCCCTAGTGGCACAGTCTGACAACCTGAGGTGGGTTCTAAGGCCTTGGGCCTACCAGGTGTGTTGTTTATTGTGAACTAGCGAACATACTTTGGGGCAGGTGTTTACAGATCCGCGGGTGTGGTGGCAGCACGCCCACCCCTGCACTTTATCAATTGTGAGTAACTTTTTATATTTATTGCAAAGAGTGACCAACCTATTTTTATACTGAAAATAATAATAAAGATTTGAATTATTAATTGTCACCACTGTCTCTGCCTCCATTGTGCACGAACCTGTGTTTGCCTGGTAATCTATTGTGCGGGTACACTGTGTGTTGGTCCGGGGTATCTGTAACTACCCCTAATTCATTTCCTCCGGGGGCTCCACCCCCGGGGGTGGCGTAGTCGAACTAGTGGCATTTGATGGGGCTCGGGAGCGTTTGGCCGCAGCGGCGGAATATCGCAAGGACAGACATGATGCACGGGTGAAGACTGCTGTTTTAGAAGTAGGGCAACGGGTATATGTACGCAACCTCGGCGTGCGAGGTCGAAATAAAATCCAAGATGTGTGGAACTCCCAGGTACACATGGTGGTGCGTACCCCTTCGGAGACCGGAGCCGTGTACACGATCGCCCCCGTCAACGATCCAACGAAGCTGAAGCACGTTCACCGCAGCAGTTTCTTGATGCATGGTCAGAGGATTGCGAAAGAAGTTTTGAGGAACTCAAGGGGAGGCTCGTGTCGGCGCCGGTACTGGCGTACGCGGACTTTAGCCGCCCATTTATTCTTGAGGTCGACGCCAGCCATTGCGGACTGGGCGCGGTCCTCTCGCAGGAGGTGGACGGCAAAGTCCGACCGGTGGCATACGCCAGTAGAACGTTAAGACCTACAGAGAGGAATATGAACAATTACAGTTCTATGAAGCTCGAGTTCCTCGCCCTAAAATGGGCCGTCACCGAGAAGTTTCGCGAATATCTCTTGGGCCAGAAGTGTGTCGTGTACACTGATAATAACCCCCTGAGTCACCTCACCACTTCCAAACTCGGGGCGGTCGAACACCGGTGGGCCGCACAGCTTGCATCATTTGATTTTGAATTAAAGTACCGCTCGGGTAAATCTAACGGTAATGCGGACGGCCTGTCGCGGCAGAATCAGCCAGACCAAGAAGACGTGAGTGACCTGGTTCCGGTACAGCGGTCCCTAGATTGCTGCAACAGGTAGCGGCTCAGGGAGATGGCGGCACAGCCTCTCAGTCCAGTGTCTCGGGGTTGTTCCCCCACGCTTTGCCGGTTCTGCGCACTCTGCAAGCAAGCGACCCCGGTGGTCAGCTGCAACCGGCCGCTGTCCCGGGGGGTAGCATCACCGCCTCTCAGTTGGTTGTTTCGGTGCTGCCCTCCCACCCTTTGCCGGACCTGTGCGCTCTGCAAGAAGCAGACCCTGTTATCCAGCCGATTCTGGCCTTCTGGAAGGCGCGTCGGCGGCCTACTCGTGAGGAACGGGAAGCTCTGTCACCCTTGGCCTTGATCCTGTTGCGGCAGTGGAAACGGTTTGTGGAGAACGATGGAGTCCTTTACCGGAGAGTGCTACACCCCAGTGGCCGTGATGAGTGCCTCCAGCTGGTTTTGCCGGCTGCCCTGCAATCAGAGGTCCTAAACCAGCTCCACGAGCACCATGGCCACCAGGGGATTAATCGAACACTGGAGTTGGTTGGGCAACGGTGTTACTGGCCCCGCATGTTTGCGGAGGTGCGCCGATGGTGTGAAAAGTGCCTTAGGTGCCAAGAGTCCAAAGGGGAGCCTCCTCTAGCTGCCGCGCATATGGGCCACCTACTGGCATCTCGGCCCAACGAAGTGGTAGCTGTGGATTTCACGCTTTTGGAGCCCACGTCGGGGGGGGTGGAGAACGTTTTAGTCATCACGGACGTCTTCAGCAAGTATTCCATCGCCGTCCCCACCCGGGATCAGCGGGCCTCGACGGTCGCCCAGGTCTTGCTTGTGGAATGGTTCTACCGGTTCGGAATTCCTGGTCGGCTCCACTCCGACCAGGGGCGCTGTTTCGAGGGCACCCTGATTCAGCAGCTTTGCGGGCTGTACGGGGTCCAGAAGTCCCGAACCACCCCGTATCACCCGGCTGGGAACGGCCAATGTGAGCGATTTAACCGCACTCTACACAACCTCCTGCGTACCCTACCGGCCTCTCGGAAGCGCGACTGGGCAACTTGCCTGCCGCACGTAACCTTCTGTTATAATACCACCCCGCATCAAGCGACAGGAGAATCGCCACACTTCCTTATGTTCGGCCAAGAGCCACAGCTACCCGTAGACTTCCTCCTGGGCCGAGTTCGGCCACCGGTCCATGGTCGAGTGTGCGACTGGATACAGGAGCATCAGGCCCGGCTTCAAGTGGCATTTGATGGGGCTCGGGAGCGTTTGGCCGCAGCGGCGGAATATCGCAAGGACAGACATGATGCACGGGTGAAGACTGCTGTTTTAGAAGTAGGGCAACGGGTATATGTACGCAACCTCGGCGTGCGAGGTCGAAATAAAATCCAAGATGTGTGGAACTCCCAGGTACACATGGTGGTGCGTACCCCTTCGGAGACCGGAGCCGTGTACACGATCGCCCCCGTCAACGATCCAACGAAGCTGAAGCACGTTCACCGCAGCATGCTGAAAGGAGTGGTGGGCCCCCTGGCCCCCGACACCCCCCCGGGGTCGGGCCGACCAGGCGAACCTACCCCTGTCGACGCAGGGGAGCTATCGAGCGAAGAAGATATCCTTCTTGGGGAGCAGGTGGGTGATGCTGGCTTGGGTGTCCCAGCAGAGCCCCATGCACCCCAGGGTGGCACCTCAGGAGGAAACGAAGGGCAGCGTCGGACTTCGCAGGCTTCCCCCAGCAGTTCGGCCGCTCAGCTACCCGGTCGTGGCACTAGCAGCAGCGAGGTGCCCCCACGCCGGACTTCCCGGTCTAACGCGGGACAACACTCTAATCCCCATCGGCTGCCTGGTGGGGCGACTCCAAACTTTTGATGGAATTTTGGATCTGGGAGTGGGGGGGAAGGCGTACCTGCATCGTCGGGCCGACGATTCAACATGTGGGGGGTAGATTGTAGTGGAGCGCTGCTCCTTTAAGGGAAAGTCTGACGCTGCGGCACACGTCACCACGCCGCTCGTAGAGGCTTATGGGAAGTCTCTTCATAAACACTGCCAGTGGCTAGTATTCGGTAAGCCTGCAAAGTCCCCCCTTTGCGCGTTTCATCGCCACCGGCGAATGCTGTGGTTGCTTCTCCCCTCGTCGTCGAGACGAGTGCGGTGTCCAGTTCAGATCGAGGAGATGTGGACCATTTCTTGTCCTCGTGAGTATGCGGACCATCTCTTGTCGCTGTTTATGTGCTAGCCAGCGGCTAGTGGCTAACTTCGCGTCTGCTGTTCTATAGGTTGTGATTCCAACTTGGCGTCTCTTACTTGGCTAGAGTGATCTCTTGCTTCTCCACTGGCAAGGACTTCGGTGGACAATACCAACGGTTACCTTGCGCTTTTCCCGTCTCCTGCACGCCGGTATGTATTATAGTGGGTTAGCTTGTGCCTTTACCCATCTCTGACTGTTTGTTTTCTTACCATGGTTGCTAACGACGGCCATTATTATGGTTTCAGCGTGTGGTCGCTACCGGCGCCTCGGCCGTGTACCTCTGTATTGGCACTCCGACTGTGAGAATCGCGCATCGGTGCACCCTCATCTCCGGGTAAGGTAACCTCTCGGCAGCAGAATCGTGTCATAGTGGGTGTCCTGCTAGCTTGGCTAACGCTCTCCTCCTCCCTCGCAGGTTGTATCCGTGTGGCCGTGGTCAGACACACCACGCGTTTAGGTGCACGAGCGGCGACTTTTAGCCCCGGTTGTGTGGTGCCTCTGGAAGCCGGGAACCCGTATCTCGGCTGCTGCTCCGGCCTCGGGAAACCGGACATTCGTGTGTGTGTGTGCGTTGGCGCGCTTTAGTTCAGTGTGTGTGTGTGTGTGTGTGTGTGTGTGTGTGTGTGTGTGGGCGCTCGGCTTGGTGTGAGCTGGTGTGTGAGCCATTCCACAGTGTGTGTGCGTGTGCGTAAGTTGGTACGTGTGAGTGTGTGTGTAGGTACCTAGGGGACTGCACTGAGCTGAGCCTCTGGGGTTTGGTTTACCTCCTGTTTTGATTTTCGTTTTCTTTCGTTTGCTGTGCCTAATTTCCTTTTTTTTTCATTATTTCATTCAATTATCTAATTTCTTATTTTACTGCATGTGTTTACTGGATTTTGATTTATTTTGCATGGTTTGCTGTGATTTCTTGTTGTTTTCTGTTTGCCGTGGATTATTTCTGTTTGCCGTGGATTATTTCTGTTTGTTGTGAACTATTGCTTTACTTTTTCTTTTGTTAATCCTGAGGTGTGCCATTCGCCCTATTGTGTTAGCCGTGCCAGCCCCTAGTGACAAAGTCTGACAACCTGAGTGTAGGTTCTAAGGCCTTAGGCCTACCAGGTGTGTTGCTTATTGTGAATTAAGGAACATACTTTGGGGCAGGTGTTTACAGATCCGCGGGTGTGGTGGCAGCACACCCACCCCTGCACTTTACTGTTAACGTGAACATACTTTGGGGCAAGTGTTTATCTATCTGCGGGTGATTGCGACAGCACACCCACCCCACTGCACTTTGTGAATTGTGAGTACCTTTTTATATTTATTGCAAAGAGTGAGAAAAATATATTTTTATAACGCAAAGAATAATAAAGATTTGAATTATTAATTGTCACCACCGTCTCTGCCTCCATTGTGCACGAACCTGTGTTTGCCTGGTAATCTATTGTGCGGGTACATTGTGTGTTGGTCCGGGGTATCTGTAACTACCCCTAATTCATTTCCTCCGGGGGCTCCACCCCCGGGGGTGGCGTAGTCGAACTACTTCCTGTAACGGTCTCGCCCACTACACACACATGGTGGGGACATGTCTTTAGGCCTATTTAATGTTAAGTTAATTATAGTTTTTAAAGTCAAAAGATTGTTGCTGCGCAAAACAAAACAGTGCCGTTGTGGAACACCGCTAGGCAACAGCTAGGTAGCCAGGACAACAGGTGTTGTCTATCACAGCAGCTGATTAGAGTCTTGTTGAAAAGTCGCTTTAGCAGTGAAAAGTCTTGTTGCCTTTGACAGCGGTCTGTTATAGACCAACCCGTCCGTTATCGAAAAATAACAGGCGTGCGAACGTTGGGGAGCCCCATTGAAATGAATGGAGCATTCGACCGATGACGTCACATCATATAATAACAGATCATAACTCAATCATCAAAGGGAGAGTCTCGTCCAAACCTCGACTGTCACCATTTCAATGCGTAAAAAAATAAATGTATAGCCTAATCTAAGGTGTTTTAATTATATCTTTCAGAAGAATTTGTTTTCGGATTAAATAAAGCTAAAACGTTAGGCAGAGATCATTTATTGAATCATTGCAATGCAAACTCAAGCGTCGGCGTCTGCAAGGTGGTTGTGAAGACATTTTTTTATTGCCTATGCTGTAAAATGTTAATGTTAAATGTCTACATTTAACTGTAGGCCTATTGCTTGATAGCAAATGAAGCCAGCCACAAAGCGACATCAAAGGAGAGAATAGGCAAAAGTATGTTATGTTTTGAAGTTTCCATAACCTGTCGCCATACAAGACTTGAACCCGGGGCGACCACATATTAAGCAGCGCACCTGTCCACTGGGCCACTCACGTCTTCAGCTATGTAGAAGGAATTGTTCACTGTCACACTAGTAGGCCTAAATCAACACTATAAAAGTTTTTCAAAAATTGTGCTGATGATCAGAAATCCCCCGAAATGAAAGACAATGGTAACTATTGTAGTTTTTACTGGCATTATCACATCATAGACTATTAATATCGAGTGACTGATTCGCTTTGATCTCGTAAAATGATGGCGGGAATTAAGCGGAACGTGCCCACTGTGACATTGTTTCCTACAGGTTCTTTTTTTTTGCAACACTGATTCATTTAGCCTGGTGTTTAACCTGGGAGCTACCAGGTTAGAGTTGGAGCATAAATTACTGTGGCAACTCAGCTGAGTTTCAGGTTAGCAAGGCTGATGGAACGGTAGGTTCGTAAGTTGCATCGGCCTAAGGTATGCATTTTTGTATTATTAGGTTACATGTTGGCCACCTACAAAAATAATTATTAAGGTTAATTCACGATTCAAGGCAACTGCGAGCAAACTTAGAACTCTAATGCTTCTAATAGGCCTATGCCTCGTTTGCAATAACGGGACCTCAACGCAGGGTACGTTTAACAAATAATTAGGCCTAGTTGCTAATAAAAATGCGGTCGCATCAGGGTGGCGTTTGCAAAATTGCTTGAATGTGTTGTTAAAAAAAATAACGTATAGGTCCACTAGGCTACATCAACTGAAAACACGGCTGCGGCTGAATCTCAAATTATGCACTTGTGCACTTAAGTGTTCATGTTTCAGTGCGTCTGCCCGTATTAGTTACGCACTGAAACATAGTGCATGAAGCTTTTCTGCACCGTGGGGCAGCTGTCAGGCTAGATATCCATTATAGGCAGGGCCGTCTCTAAAGAATGGGCTGAACGGGCTACAGCCCCGGGCATCACCGCTAGGGGGGGCCTCCGGTCGCGGAATGTCAAATGACAAAAAATAATAGAAGAAAAAAAAAAGAAAACGAGCGAAAATGTCGAGCCATAGGAAACAGGAGAGCGGAGCAAAAAAACGAAAATTAGTAGAAATAAAAAAGGAAAGAGCCAAATAATTATAACAGAAAACACCCAAATTAACCAACCTGTGGAGTAGTCAGCCTGCTGGGCTACTACCACCAGCAAAGATTTTTTCGGTAGGCTACACAGTTCTGGTCCTCCTTGCGCAACTCTCGAGCAGCATGTGGCTCGCCTTTGCAGCTCGCAAGGTTAGTCTATTGTACGGCAGTGACGTGCAGTGAGGGGTATGGTAGGGTAGGCAGTAAATATAGAAAATAAATATTTTTTGTGTATTTTTTAGCGCGGGGTCTGGGGGTCCTCCACCAGAAAAAAATGTATTTCTTAGATGCAATTTCCTGCATTTTAACCAAATCTGGAGAGTCACTATCAGCTAGAAACTTTTATAAAAGACTAAAAACTAAATAAATAGTCCCCTTTCATGCCTTATGCCACAACCTTGGATCGGCAACTAGGCCTATTCACCTAGTATGCTGATAAGGTCTTTAATGTGCAACAAATTAGTAGGCCTATGTTTCTCTAAATACTGTAAATATAAAGTAGGCTATAAGATAAAATGCCATCAGTGCTTAGCCACCACAGCTCTAATAACTAAATAAGTAAATAGGCTAAACTATTAGACATATGGACATTGTCAGTAGACCTTACATCTGAAACAATAAGTGAAAATGCATAATTTCAATTTGTTGAAAAGGCCAGCTAGACTTTTTTTGTGTCAAATTGCCAAATTGGTAGCTCAAGGACCCATAGCCTACTCTGTACACTCTGCCTACATTTTACAATAATTTAGAAAGCTACAACATCACAGCATTTTGGGGGGAAAGCTTTAACTTTTGGCTTTAGCAGTTGACTTTGCTCCTCTTCTGTTTATTCTGTTGCAAATGCCAGGGTGTTTCACATGGAGGATGCAGGGTGGCAGTGTAGCCTACTTTGTTTATGTCGCAAAGTGGGCTTTGCCGTTCCTTTTTCATTTGCGGTGCGTGCGTCATCACGTCACACCGACCTATCAGCTGATCTCACAGCTGATTTCATTCCAGCTGAGACGCCGGCTTTTCGCAAGCTAGGAGGAATAGCTGTCGGTCAACGTGCTTTCCTTTGTCCATCCAAACGTGCATTCTGGTCTACTCTTTGCACTCCGATCTGTTGCCAAATTCAACTTGGCGTGACACGCTCTCCGCCTTGTACAAGTGTATCTACCGGTGCCATCAGCTGTTTGTTGGCTACCCTGTTCATCTACCAAAGCTCAGAGAGCTCTCTCCTTCTGGCTCAGGTAGGCCACCCAAATGACGCCACACGTTCGCTAAAGTTTTGATTTGTTTGACTCGGGTCTAACCGATGATGTATTTTGTTGTAGCGTGGGTTTGAGTTTCCTCTGACTCGTCGGCCTTTATTGTCTCCCTCCTCTCCTCCTCTGCTGTTGTGGAACGTGAGTATACCACTTCAACTTTTCATCACGTTGTAAAATTGGTACTATAGCCCAGTTACATCGCATTATCCTCTGTATTTGTAGGCGCCTGGGTGTAGCTGCAGACTCCCGGTTCGCTCTGAATTGCTGCTGTTTTGTCCCCCCTCGATACGTGCTTCGGACTGACGCGTCGCAGTGTCCGGTCATCCGAGGGCTATCACTCCGAAAGCATTCAGCAGCCCAGCATAAGTTAACTTGCGCAGGTGGCGCATGTGGCCGAGTTCAGTGTGTGCGTGAATGTAGTCTGTGTGAGTGAGTGTCCTGTTATGTCGTGGTGAGAGCACGATTAATTTGTTTATTTTGTACATTTTCTTTGAGGGATGTTTCTTTCTTTTGTTTGATTATTTTCTTTTGACTTGAGTTGAGAACTTCAATCTGAATTATTTTGTTTTTGTTTCTATAACTACTGAATGTGCACGGCTTGTAGCCTAAACCAATGCCCCTGGCCTGAGTGTCGTTACTAATTCTCATCAGTCCTGCTCTCGCCTGTAGCAACCTCTTTCTGTGGCGAGTTAGATTTTGCTGGTGGGCCCTGCAATTCAGTTTATTTCATTTTGTTTGTCTTTATTTGCTGGGCAAGTGGCAGGCCCTTGATTACCCCCTTATTTACCCTTTTCTTTTCTGTTAACAGGTGCAGGTAATCCCAGAGGGAGGTCCTCTTCCCCCCTGGTGGTGGGTCCGGTCACGTGGTGTGCAGTGAATTGCAGTGCAGTGCAGTGTTACCTGTGTGTGAGTGCAATAATTCACCTTCACTTAGTGTGTGCATGGGCACGAGTGTTTGTGTGTACTTATCCAAGACCTATACAGGGGGCTTAGTATAATTCCCCCCTCTTGGGTGCACCTGCCCTGTATTTGAGAACCCCCCCCTTTTGTACCAATTTGTGTGTGTGTGTGTGTGTGTGTGTGTGTGTGTGCATTGTGGTGGGAAATATTTTAAACTGTCCGGATTTTTATATTTATATGTGAAATTGTTAATAAAGAGATTATTTTGTTACGGAATCCACGTTTCCTCGTTAATGCAACAGAACTTGTGTGGGGGTCAAATCTAAGGTTTTCATACAGTCCCTGGGCTGTAGTTCCCATTCTTACCCCAGGGTGGCGTAGTCTATTTAGTAGGAAAAACTGTGAAATTTAGAGTTTAAAACTCTCCTGTCCTTACCACTTGGTTACATTTAGAAGATAAAATGTCTAGTTCACCAAAGTGAATCACACCATAGCATGTGAGGGGAAACGATTTACATTTAGCAATAAACCAACCTAGGTAACAGCTCCGGCTTCATTGACGCATTTTGTGCTGCTAATCAAACACTCAGACGAGAAGGAAAGTTGGCAAGGGGGCGGGTTGCTTGCGAACTCAACAAACATGAGCGGTGCATTCAGACAGTAAATACTGGTAGGCCTCCATCGAGTAAACCAACGAAAACACTTCTGAGACTCATTCTTGTGCGTGATTGTATTCTCAAACACTTCAGCAACGGTTGTGCACGGTGTTTCAAATCAAGTCAATTTCTGAGTGAGGTGAGCACCCATCCCAGTCACTCGAGCGAGCCCAACGTTGATCTCGTACACCGCGCACTTCAAAAGAACACAGCTGCACGTCAACTTGCTAACAGGCTCCACACACCTCACGCATCGCGTATTAAGTCATCATCATAATAAATTAGGAAAATGAAGTCATGTCGTACGCTCAAAAAACAATCTCGCGTCCATAATAGCACACACACAGTCTATTCGTGTCCACAGCACAACCAATCTTCAATGTCAACACCTCCCTGGCCCATCAACAAAAGGCACCACGACAAACTTGAGCATGTTCATGTTAAAATTTGGCTACCCACAGCTTAATAATTAGATGAATCTTACCTTAAAGCAGAATCACGAGTATGTTTTCCATGCAAGTTAGTTCCATTAAAAGCCCCGGGTGGTTGACATGATGAAGATATTTTGTCCCAGTGTGTTCAAACTACTTGAAGCTGCTACCCATCTGATGTTGAATATTTCCACAATGCAGCGATTGCAAACGGCTCAGCTATTGCCTGTCATCTGAACCATCTTTCTTGCTCCTTCTCTGATTTTTTTTTTTTTTTTGTAATAAAGGCAAAACGCCAAAGACTGCCATGTTTTCTGTACGGCTAGAGTTTGAACAAGCCGTACCTTGCTAGCTGTTGTTGCTATCATACTTATAGCAGGAAGGCTTCCTGAATTGTAACAATTTTTCATGTTGGCAGCTGTGATTGGCTCACATACTCCCGCCACAGTCTAAAGGCTCTGCTTTTAGTCCCATTGACAAGCTATGTGACAACTTAATACGCATGCGCAAACTTCTACATTGACAGCACTGAAGGCAGGGTAGGCAGAGGAAAAGCGAGCCTTACCGGGCTGCCTGGCTGGCATTCGAAAGCTCTGCTTTGACAGGCTACCAGCAGCCTGTCTCTGCTACCAGCTGGGACTGCGCGTTGCCACGGCAACCTGCCCAAGCCTGAGCGCTTTGCTTCGTGCGATTACTTAGGTTTTTGATCGTTGTCCTGCGTATACTGTACTTTAAAGGGACACTGTGCAGGAAATGGTCAAAAAAGGTACCGCAACTATGTTGCTCATTGAAACTGGGCTGCCTATTACCAAATTTGATCTTTACATGAAAGTTTACGAAGTAATACACATATATTTTCTAGTACGGTCCAAGTACAGTCATTTTTGCAGCCAAAAATGGCTATTTTTGGAAATTCAAAATGGCGGACCATGGAGAAGATCCCCCTTTTCATGTGTGAAAAGTGCTATTTTTCCAGTCATAATGAATAGGCTACTTGAATTTTGATGGTGGTGGTAAGTATTCATGAAAAAGGTAACATTAGTGAATGGGTAGCATGAATTCTACAAATAAACAACTAAAAATCTCACACAGTGTCCCTTTAAACAGCTCATAATTTATGCTGAATCAATGTTATTGTTGTGTATGTGAACTCTGAAGAATATTTTTTAAAACACGTGTTAGTTTTTATTTTTAAGACATTTATCCCAGGGTAGGCACTGCCTACCCTGCCTACCCTGACCGCACGTCTCTGTGTACGGTCAGCATGAAAAGGGTACTGTTGTGCTGGCTGTCTATCAGCTGTCAATAACGCCACGCGGACTTACTAAAGCCCTGATCAAAAAGCGAACCGCGAGATATTACATTCCTCACGCAACGTTTTGATATCTAGAACTACATGGCGCTGCGCGTGCATAGTAGGCTGCATCAACATGGTAGGCTATGATTTCGCGACATCGGCAACTTCGTCAGCATTTAAGATAGTGTTAGTCATGTCAACGTTATTGTTTTGAAAGATGTAATTGCTGTCAATGCCAACAGACAGTCAATTAGTTTCTAGTCGCTGAAACACCTTAAAAATAGCGACAGATAAGAGAGAAGGTGGGAGTCTTTGACAGTGAGAGAAGGCGGGACATATCTCACAGACGCACGCCTATGGCAAGCCGTTTTAACATATAGTTTTTTAAGTGACAAGTTTTTTTTTCTTCTTGTAGGCCCATGTAGACCATCCTAATTTGAGTTTATAATTTCTAATATATCAGTTTCAGTAGCCTACAATCTTAAATAGCCCTAGTGTAATATTGTATGCAATAATTTGTTTCATTAGTAGGCCTACATTGGATAGGCATATAGCCTACTATATTTAGACTGATAGGTTGGCAAATAGCCTACATTTCCATTGTGGAATAGTATATTAGACAGTACATATGCAAATTATTATTAATTATTTTATTTTATTAATTTAAAAAATATTTGTATTTTATTTATTATTTATTTTATTTATGATTTATTGTTATTCATGGGTTTCGCACGCTATGCGATTAATCGGGATTAATCACAGAAAGTCATTGAGTTATTGCGATTAAAGATTTTTATGTTTGCCCACCCCTAGAGATAATATCACCAGTATCTGTCATAGATTGGTAGGCCTACTGTGTACGCTGATGTGTCAGTGGGTTTGTGTGACGTCATGTGTCAGATATCAGGAAGTATATCAATCTACATTTCTTTATCGATATACAGGGCACTAAATTAACTTTTTTCATCACCAGCCAAAATGGCCAATAGATGTTCATCTTAGGCCTACTAGCCAAACACACACTTGCATTAGCGTGAAAGTGGCTGGTAAGGTGGTCTTTTCTACGGGCCAAAATGAAATTTCACCAGCATTTGGCCGGTTGGCTGGTGTTAATTTAGAGCCCTGTCGATATAGCAAACCAACTGCCCCTAAATTACAGTTCTAAATGCTCTTACCGAACTCGGCACATGTGTTTTTTTGTCGAAATCGAACATAATCATTTGAACCCAGGCATCATAAGCACATGCAACATAAATGCTTATAGTCTATATTTTGTACATCCAAAAGTTCGCTAGATGTCAAAAATTTACTTTTACGGAGGGAAATGCACCTTCGTGATGACAGAGAATCTCTAGCAGGGAGAAGGCTCAGTCTCATTGGTTCCCATTGTAGCCAGTTAGCTTTGCATGTATACTGCAGTAACTATGGAGTGTCCACTAGTTGGCGAGCGTATGCCAGTCCTTCATGTGGTAAAATGTATGGAATGGAAAGGGGAACCCCTATGCTAAATACATTCCTACTGCGATTTCCAGTCACAAATATTATCAACAAAACATTCCTGGTAAGCACTATGACTGTTGTTTAACAATAGGCTGTATTGACAAATCGTTCAGGTGTGTAGTTTTACAGCAGGTTAGAAGATTTCAACCTGTACTTGTAGCTCATGTTAAACATTTGCCCACTATTTGTATGTAACATGTACTGATCCGTGTGTGTGTGTGTTCACCTGATTCCAGACACTTTAGACTCTGAGGCTCAGAGTACGTCGAGGGTCTCTGTCTAGTGTGGGCAGACTGCTTGCGGCAGCTGCTCACCGCTGTTTTGCCCTTACGAAATTGTCAAGCCTTTGTTTGTTTGTTTGATTTTCTTTTGCCTGTCCGCCGCTTAGCTTGTCACTTTGTTATTGTACGGGGTTTGGCTGTCACAGTTCTAGGCCTATACGCTACTCTAGTCGGGCAGGGCCATACAGTAGACTAGTAGTTTGAGTGTGTATTATTCTACGGATTTATTCTGTGTGTAGTGGATATCCACACTTATTGTCATTTAATCACTTACATAGCGTAGTGATCCTATGCGTGTGTGTGACTGTGTTTACTATAGACCCTCGGTTTCGTGCACGAGTGGTGAACTAATTTATTCTCAACTAGTAAGCCTGCCCGGCTGGCCTAGCTCGGTGAAACCAGAGAATGGTATAAGAAAGAGATACCCTGAACTCCGCCCACACAATGTAAATGGATGTGCTCAAGTTGGGTCTCCAAAGGGGGCGTTGTCCCCCCTTCTTCTTCCCTTACTGTTGCGTTTGGTGGCAGCTGACAAGGGTTGCGCACTACCGCCATCCAAAGGGCTGAGGTGGGATTCGTAGTCTGTGAAGAGGCGTGGCGGAGACGGATGGGATGGGACGCGTCGCTCATGGTAACTGTCGGAAGTTAAGCACTGTCTGCCCTATAGTAATCCCAGTTGACATTCACGTTGTTTTCATTGTACATTTATTGTAATATCCTGTCATATATATATATATAGGCCTAGTATTTATTTATTTGTGCATGGAAGTCCTTGTGCACAACCCTTCCAGGTGCAAGGCAGAAAAACTTGATCAATATGAAAAGTTCATTAAACATCGCACACTGGATACTTCTTTTGTATTTTTTTTTCCATGAGCGAGCAACGCGTTTCGCACAGTGCGTCTTCAGATTAGCTCTTATCCCAGTGCGTCTTCGCGTCTTTTTTTGGCACTAGGCAGTGAGGAAATATTCGCGAGAAGTCTGTAACATCCACTTTACATGGGACACCATATGTGTATGAAATAGCCTACTAAAGAGATGTCAAGGCTATAACCTAGGCCTACAATTTGAAACGGTGATGACATTTAAAACCGAGTCAAACGGCCATAGACAGCATTGTAATAAAGGGTGTCGTAACGGCAGCTGGAAAGAGATGGAACTTTAATTTCACGACGACATTCTGGCTTCAAACTCGCCCTGGCCGCTTCCCTATTTAACTTTAGGACTAAAATTATTCAACCGTTTCCACAGTAACGACCAAACTAATCACAGTTCCAGCAGCGGTAAAGCCAGGACTGCAAGTGTGAGCGAAATCAGCACGACAGTATAAAGGAATAATGAACAGTAACGGAAATACCGACGTGACCTGAAAAGTGGGCGGAATTCGGAACCTTTTGCCGGTGAATTGCGCTGAAGCTAGCCTACATTGTGAACATGCTGGACATTATCGACAAATTACGATAGAAAGAGCAGCCAATGTTATCTAATATTGCTCATTGCCTCATCTAAACAGTTGCTGCTACCCAAAAATATACGATGGCATAATTAAATAGTATTTGAAATAGTGATAGGCCTATCACGTTTTCAGTGAAGTGATCAGTGAAGTGGATGGAATTTGGCGACCTATGCTGCAGGTATTCCACACACCTGTGTTCCGTCTTTGGATGATGTGCAATGAATAAGACACACAACACAAACCTATTTCACCCCTTTATTTTATTTCCATAAGAGCATTTCAAGGTGGAAGTGTCGAGGAGGACACACGTCAATTTGCATTTTGACATCCGAAATCTGAACTGTCATCCAAGGATTCAATCCCACAAATGCACTCTAGAGGCGTAATTCACTCTCAAACTCGGATGGTCTCCTAAAGGGGCGTTCACCTGACGTCAACGGGATACCGGAAAACAACGGGCCTGACTTATCTCCTTCTTATACCATTCTCTGGTGAAACCCTTTATCCTGAAACAGCCAACCCCGTTCAAATGAACATTACTGTTTTCATCCCAGCGGCGCAGGGTTTTAATTATTTACTTTAATTGTATTAATAAAGAAACTATTGTTATTCCTTTAAACAAAGGTACGTCTCTTGTCCATTCTATCCGTCCCCGTTTTTTTATGGACTTGGACTTGTCTCGGACTCGGTATTGTTTGGACTCGGACTTGTCTTGGACTCGGACAATGGTCTTGCCAAATTAGGCTTTTGGACTCGCCGGGTCTGTCATTAAGTTTTGTTTAGAACACTGGCCATCATTGATTGTAAAATGGAGCTTGACATCCAATAACAAACAAGTTTGTCTTCACATCCATGCCATATAGGTTATCTTCTAAGGTTCACACTATTGACATTCATCCTTTTCATTGTCAAACACTGACCGACATGTGACTCGGACTTGACTTAAACTCAAATCTTTTTGGACTCTGTCTTGTCTCGGACTCGAACCTCTTTGGACTCTGACTTGTCTCGGACTTGACTAGTACTGGTCTTGGACTTGTCTTGGACTCTACAAAAGTGGACTTGACTACAGCCCTGTTTCATACACATATGGTGTCCCATGTAAAGTGGATGTTACAGACTTCTCGCGAATATTTCCTCACTGGACGCACTGGGATAAGAGCTAATCTGAAGACGCACTGTGCGAAACGCGTTGCTCGCTCATGGAAATTTTTTTACAAAGAAGTATCCAGTGTGCGATGTTTAATGAACTTTTCATATTGATCAAGTTTTTCTGCCTTGCACCTGGAAGGGTTGTGCACAAGGACTTCCATGCACAAATAAATAAATACTAGGCCTATATATATATATATGACAGGATATTACAATAAATGTACAATGAAAACAACGTGAATGTCAACTGGGATTACTATAGGGCAGACAGTGCTTAACTTCCGACAGTTACCATGAGCGACGCGTCCCATCCCATCCGTCTCCGCCACGCCTCTTCACAGACTACGAATCCCACCTCAGCCCTTTGGATGGCGGTAGTGCGCAACCCTTGTCAGCTGCCACCAAACGCAACAGTAAGGGAAGAAGAAGGGGGGACAACGCCCCCTTAGGAGACCCAACTTGAGCACATCCATTTACATTGTGTGGGCGGAGTTCAGGGTATCTCCTTCTTATACCATTCTCTGGTAGGATGGCATTGTTTGCGCGGTGCCCGTGGCATGCCTGCTTCAAAATGTACACTGTAATGAACAAATGCAGACGACACTCCTTCAGTCCGCTCTGTCAAAAAGTTGCATTCAGGGTTTTCTGACAGCGGACAGTGGAAGTGGTCGCGAGAATCGTTGTTCACTTAGTAATGATTCACATAACCATCGACTGACTAGGGACAGTGATTAATTACATTTAATCCTACCTGAAGCCCCTTCAATAAATGAGGCCATAATCAGTGAGGAATACAGCCAGGGAAGTCGAAAGGGGAGTGAGACAGGGGTCAGTTGTCCTGGGCCCATGGAGAGGCAGGCCAGAATTGTATCCTCATTACACACTAGGTGGGGGGCCAGGGATGGAGCTATTAGGGGGGGCAAGCAGGACATCTGCCCCAGGTTCCAGAGCCCTACTGTATTGGTGGTGGGTTGGTGGGGGCCCTATTGTAACCATGGCAAGTCGTATGGAGGGCCCTATAAGTGTCTTGTCTTGGGGCCCTATGTGCATTTATTCCGCCACTGGTGGGGGCCCCTTTCAGATGACTTTGTCTTTAGGCCCACCCAAAGCTGTCAATGGCCTTGCATACAATACATGGGGAAATAGAGAATATACAAGCCAGACAGGGTTTGTGTGTAAGAGCATTGTGAGCACAAGCAGTTAAGTGCATAAGATCAGGGCTAGGTTTTTTGTATTACAAAGGTTGAGTGTGATGCCCTTAATCTTGTCGGGGTCTCAGCTGAAAAAATGGGAAGCACTGTGTGGTGTACAGTATGTTGGGGTAAGAGACAGTTGATACTGTACATATGCAGGGCCGCTGACAGATTTTGCTGGGCCCAGGGAAAAAATCATCTAAAAGCCCCCCCCCCTACACAATATATACTATCTAATGGGGACCCAATTCTGGGCCCCGATCCCCCTGGGCCCGGAACAACATACCCCATTGTCCCCGCCTGTCGGCTGGCCTGCGTATATGTAATGTGCATAGCCCCATTGTCTGGTGTTACAGTGAAATGGAGGTTAGCTTATGAACCGTAATACTATGACCCTTTAGGGAGATGGCAAACTAAAGCAATATTAAATAGCAAGATTTATATACGTATCACGTGGGTAGGTAGCACTACCATCAGTATTACAGCAGCAAACTACTGTATATTTACCCATTCATCGAAATAGGACTTCTTAAAATATATACAGTATATTAGACATACAGGAAAATTGAACAAGGCACGCTACACTTGGTAGAGGGCCCTATGGATTTGCTTTCACGTGTGGCTTTCAAACTCTTGCTAAGTCCAGTCGGTAGAAGAGCGATAACATCCTTGCCACCAACAAATTCCTTTAGAACCATTCCCTCTTCATCTTTTAAATAATCAATATGTGGTTGATTTGACAAGGCAACCCCCGTCATTATAGCATACAATACTGTATGTCCAGGTGGCTCAAGGTAGAACCACATTCATTTAGCAAGAACCGGGTTAGCTTTACGTTAGTGTATGTTACACTTCTCAAACACTTTTATCCAAAGTGATTTACCATAATTTAGGTAAACAGGGTAGATTTTCTGAAGCAATGTTGGGTGCCATGCTCAAGGGCACTTAAAGGAGTGCTGTAGGATGGTGGCCAGAGTGAATATTGAAATTATGCTGCTCATTGAAACTGTGCTGCACATTGCAAAATGTCATCTTTTCATGAATATTTACTAAATAGTAAACTTACATGTACTAGTATGACCAAAATGAGGAAGTTTTGCCGCTAAACATGTCGTAAACATACGTAAATTATATGTTAATGCATGTATGAAAAGAGCATTTTCCCAGCATAAATACGTTTCTTGAGGGGATCAGTGCAAGAGCAATTCACAAGACCTTTGTGTAGTCTGTGAACTCTTATTGAGACTGCTTTCAGTAAAATTATGAAACAACACAGTTGTAACATCCATGTAATAACTTCTCAGATTGAATTTAGTAAATGACAATAACTTTATTGTTGCACAAAATGTACAAAATAACAAGCAAGTGGTTAGCTGATCTCTCAACCCCCCCAACCCATCCCAACCCCCCCACCCAAACCAACCAATCAAGCCCAGACTTCCCCTGGCCTCCCCCACTCTCCCCCTACTGTACACACCTTAGCTGTGTGCAAAAACATGTCGTTGAACGTCTGAGCAACACTTCATTTGAAGAGCGTCTGCATAGGGGTGTCATGTAACTGTCATAAGACTGGAATGACACGTCGTGAACATTTAATGAAACTAGAGATGTACAGGATCCAAGATCCGGTTCCGGATCCGGCAGGATAATAGGGTTTTTCAGACTATCCGGATCCGGCAGGATCTTAAGCAGTGGATCCGGTATCCGGCAGTTAGCTAAAAATCAGGATCTGGGGCATCTCTACTTTTTACGTAGCCTTGGCTTTTCAGTCAGTCTTTCACAACCCCAATCGCTGCATGGAGTGAAAGCCCTTTGGAAGCGGTCGTTGAAGGCAGTATGGCAGTAAGCCAATGAGTCTTACAAATTGTTTGTGCCAACTTAATAAAAAGGGCCCACGTGTGCGAGTTGGCTATGTGTTTCTACCCTTTCGTAGGATCCGGTATCCGGTTGCGGATCCGGCAGAATCTTAAGCAGTGGATCCGGTATCCGGCAGGATCCTAAAAATCAGGATCCGGTGCATTTCTAAATGAAACGTTGATGACTTTTCATAATGTGTCATTTGGTTTTTGGAATGTCATGACTAGACACCCAAATAATGTAAACTTGTCATTCCAATTCCTGAACGCCACATTATGATATGCAGCCACACATCAGGATCAGAGACTGAGGTTGCAAATCAGCTTTCTAGCTACAAACCTTTTATGTATTCACATCTGCAAGCTGTGTCATGGCCTGGCCTTGTCATGTAATATTGTGCACTGCATTGTCCCTGTTAAATAAACTACAAATTAAACAAAACAACGTTTCATTAACGTTCCTGATGTGTCGTGTCATTCTGATGACGGCTATATGACAACCTTATAAGGACCCCTTCAAATAAATACAGTTACCAAAATCAGAAATGTAACAACTATGACATGTTAGTTTGCTGTCCCAAGCCAAAACACTGTGTTTTAGAGTCATGTAACCGACGCATACTCAATTAAGGTCACAGAACAGCTAAAAAAAAAGGAAATTTTTAACACTTTGACAGAATCATTTACATATCTTGATCTTTCGCAGCATGCCAGCTAGAGAATCACACAGAATATTTCCGTTATTCCCCATTTAGAAAATAAATTAAGTGGGACTACAGACTAGCCCTGGATCTCAAATGGCGCACTTGTGCACTTCAGGCACTATGTTTCAGTGCGTAACCAATACACTATACGCACTGAAACATGAACACTGAAGTGCACAAGTGCACCATTTGAGATCTAGCATATATTTCAAACAAAGCCCAACACTGTGTCAGTTCGTTCCCATAGAAAATCATACAGTATCCATTTCTTTTCTTTTTCAAATACCCACAGATCACAATGTCATGTAAAATTACGTACTTCATCAAAGAAACGTCTAATTGTATCGTACTGTAAGCATGGTCATCGTCTTTTGCTGCAGCATGAGGTCATGGTGTCCTGATCGGCAGAGCTCTCCCCTATTTACACCAAACATTACTAATCACTCCGAACATACAGTATACTCTCATGTATGGACAGCACATTGTGTGTGGCGTGTGTGTGTGTGTGTGTGTGTGTGTGTGTGTGTGTGTGTGTGTGTGTGTGTGTGTGTGTGTGTGTATGTGTGTGCGTTCTGCATTTCAGTGATAAAACAATGTACGTACAGTATAGTAGCTTAACATCAGCTTTTTTTTTCTCCGCTGAATCAACAGGTGCATTAATCCTAGAGTGTCCTTTTTGTTCACATCTGTAAGGTCCTCACTCACTCCCTCACAGACTTCCATAGTTCCTACTATAACATAAAGCAGTCCCCCAAATCTGGCAACAATGCAGGGACTACGGTACGCACAGTTTCCACAATTGAGCAATAGAACTGGGGTCCGTTTCTCGATTCTTGTCGTTGCTAACCATCTTAAGACCGTCTTAAGACGGTCTTACCGTTCCCTTGGATTTAGTGGTGGGCGTCGCTGTCGAGAGAGTTGAGTCGCTCTTACGAAGGACTTTGCTAACGACGATAGCAAAGACACTTCCGAGAAACGGAGCCCTGGTACAGTAGCGTGGCCAGATACAAAGCAAGGATGAAACAAGCGCATTTGATCTGAGTTTGGAGACCTTTTTTTTTTTTTACTTATGCTGTGAGGTAACATTAATCTGATGGCTAAGATTTATGGAAAGCAAAATGATGTTATACGGTATTGTCGTAGATGCCAGGTAAAAGGCCCAGCAGCAACTGTACTGTGATGGCATAAACTGGTGGCCAAGGAAAAGCACTCGTATTGTTACCTGGCCTCCCGAGGAGTATTGGGCCAAGCATTGCAACAACCCTGTGTGTTTGTCTGTCTGTTTGTTCACCCGGTGTGTGTGTGTGATATGCACACTGTAGGAAGCGGCAAACATTCATTGAGTCACACACACACACACACACACACACACACACACACACACACACACACACACACACACACACACACACACACACACACACACACACACACACACACACACACACACACACACACACACACACACCGGATGGACAAACAGACATCCTTGTCAATGTGCTGAGGCTGGGAATGCTGCAGGTTTATTTTAGCCAGTTGGACTGTGGCATTCATCGGTGGGAGCTTGACTGGTTGAAATACACTGTACCATGCTCTTTTAAAAAGAACATTTCAACAACAAAATACTGTAGCAACACTGTATTTTTCTTTATTTATTTGTCCAATTCATTTGTTTACTCTAGGAGACTTTAAACCTGATGCCTGGCTGTGGCCACAGAAATGTTCGGAGTCAGTGCTTATTAATGGAGGATATCGCCACCTAGTGGATGGAGTCCTAGTCACACTCTTGGAGATAGAGATGGCAAGACGGGAAGTGCAATAGTGGGGTGGATTTTCTTTCTTTAAATCTTTACTCCTAGCCAGTGGCATCTGACTAATATAGAAAATTATTTTTTTTGAATCCTTTTAAATCCTTGTTTCTGCTTTCAGAGATTAAAATATTTCTACATTCCTTCTCCTCGTCACTTGTTGTACAAAATGAGAGGCATGTTGATGATAAAACACTGGACTTTATACATTATATTTTCCCCTTCAGTTTTCCCCCTGGCCCATTAGTTTTGAGATGGGTTTTAAGTTTTCACAATTGTAAACAAACAGTTTTCTGAGGTTGGTTTCACCCAAACACGGAGCAGGAGCAGTCAGTGTCTGTTTTGCTGCGTTTCTCTCCTCTCGACTGCTGGCCTGTCTCATTGCAGCAGAGCTCGGATTTGTTTTGAGGTGCTATCATCATTTAAGTGTCGCGTTGTATACCTGTTGGGATGACAAAGAATGAAAATGTTAGTTTTGGTTTAGTTTATTTGTTAGGGACAGATACATAGCATGTAGGTTGAATAACAGCCAAACAGCAAGCATCATAGCATTTATAGCAAAAAGCTAGTTTCCAATGCTCGTCCATAAAATATTACAGTTAACTACTTACTACACGGATACAGATAGCTTCTAACATTTTCTTATGGTCACTACTTATGCTGTATTAATATTTTTGTACCTCCATTTTAAAGTTGCTAATGTACAGTATGCATACATTGGTTGATGTATGTTGATGTTACTGGTTGATGTTATTTCATTTCCAGTCAACACCAGGGGCCTATACTACAAAGCTGGTTCAGGATAAGTTAAGGTTAAGTTAAGAGGTAAATAATCTAATAGAAGAGCCTGGAGTTCTCATTTTCTTAAGAAAAGCTCTTGTATTAGACGATTTACCACTTAACTTAATCTCAACTTATCCTGAACCAGCTTTGTCCCCTGGACACAGGGCCTAAGGGCAAAACACTGATAAGGTCCTTCATACAGCGGGCCCCAACCATCAATACGGCAGACTGTTAGACCAATGAGCTGTTGGACCAATGAGCTGTTGGACCAATGAGCTGTTGGACCAATGAGCTGTTGGACCAATGAGCTGACCCTTGGAATAAAACCATGAATTTACCTTAGAGCGTTAAGCAGGCCCTCCACGCTATTTGAAGGCTGCTCTTTCAACACCTTGATACAGCCCTTCATCTGTTAAAAACAAACAAATAAACAAACAAACAAACAAACGAAACACAATGAGACTTCCCATGTGCACTGACAGATCTGTTTATATCGTCTGTACAGACGCCAAGTACTCTTCTGTGAATTCTATGCAAGTAGTGTTAGTGAGTGAGAGTACAGGAGTGTACATGAGCTTTTTGCGCTGAAAGTCACAAAACAGGCAGCAAGGCAGACAGAGGCGCCTGAAAAACGCCTGAAAAGCTGGTGACTGTCTGGTGAGTCACAATGACAGATGAAAGTCAGATGTACGTTTTTGCAGTTACACTTCATTTTACTGTCCCGATTACACAAGTTAGGTACAGTGTAACAAAGTATACTACTACCTTTAACCTTATGTACTTACATTGTGCAAATCTAATACTAAACCTAACCCCAATTCACAGTGAATGTACACACCATTACATGTTGATATACAGGGGTTGGACAAAATAATGGAGACACCTGTCATTTCAGTGTGGGAAGTTTCATGGCTCATGTGGACCAGCCTGTCGGCCAATCTTTATTAACCCATTGATGCCTGATGTTGCGTTGCACAACATTGGCCATGGCGCCTGGAGCTGCATTACGCAACATTCAGGCTCATGAGATTTGAGACAAGTTCATTAAAAATCTCTGTTTATTTGAGATGAATGAACACATTCTTATGAAAGATGAGGGTCTTAGCGTCTAAATGCAACTCAGTGCATATTTTTATGTGCTCCAGAAGCTGAGATATTTAGGTTTTTATAGGCTGAGGGCAGCTTTTCTTAAAAAGGGCTCAGGCATTCAGCACCCTTTTTTGCAGGTGCCTTAGGCGTCAATGGGTTAATTGCACATTGCACCAGTAAAGTGAAGTGCCAAGGTTCAATTAGCAGGGTTAGAACACAGTTTTGCTCAAACTTTTGCAATGCACACAACAATATGGGTGACATATCAGAGTTTCCATTTCCATTATTTTGTCCAACCCCTGCATGTAGTTACACGAAAAAGGACACCGTAAATGTAAGTCTTATTATTTTGTGTGTGTGTGTGTGTGTGTGTGTGTGTGTGTGTGTGTGTGTGTGTGTGTGTGTGTGTGTGTGTGTGTGTGTGTGTGTGTGTGTGTGTGTGTGTGTGTGTGTGTTTTTTTTAATAAGCAGGCTATAAAAGCAATCATGACTTACATCAATCTTGGAGGTCTTGGCGAAGGCGCCGACTGGATGGACGTGATCGTACAGGATGATGACCCCCACCATCACTCTCATGCAGAACAGCATGGTGTCCGTGTTGGTGAAGCGACACCTGTACTCTCTGAACACAAACACACAGCTGTCAGGACCAACTCACACAAACAATCAAACCATCAGTAGTATTTGAAGAGCTTTATATAGCAAAATGACGTATAAATATATATCCATTTTGGAACATTTTTGTATTGGGCATTTTTGTATTAGGCATTGCAGTGCAAAATGCATTTTACATAGGTTTAAAAAGTATGTTCTCAATATATTTGAATGGTAAGAATTCACACATGAATGAAAGTATGTCTGAACAGTACTTTCCAATAATAGAATGCAAAAGTTTAAAAAAAAACATCTAAGTCATTTTGCAACGACTCTATATAACATTCATACAGCACATTATCACACTCCGTCTTCATACAGTGTGCTTTAAAAAACAACAACTTGGATATAATTTACAGTATCATCCACAACAGCAATTGAGACTAAACTTGGTAAATTATGGATGGTATTTGCACAACATAGTACAGTATAGTCAGGTGGTGAAGGCGTTCATATGGGCTAGAAGCCCCCTTCTTGGAACTATGTCAATGGCGTTCTGTGTGTCAATGGCTATCTGTGTGTCAAAGGCTCCATCAATGGCACAGGGATTAGGGTCCGTGTAACGCTTTGCAGTGCTGTGATCCATTTTCCGAATTTACTTGAAAAAGATTTCAATTTTCCAGACAACTCAGAAAACAGAAAATTGACGTTGTTTTGGCTACTTGAGCCAATAGCCTACCTACATCCCCCGGTCCCCGCGCGAATGGTTCAGTCCAACCACCACACAGAAATTGAAAATTGAAATATTGACTCATTTTACTTTGGTTTCAAATTCCCATATTTTGTCTTTCAAAAGCCACCGACAAATGACAATGAAATGAACAAACAACGTCAATTTTCTGTTTTCTGAGTTGTCTGGAAAATTGAAAATTGAAGTTTTGAACCCAATTTTCATCCTTTTCAAGTTAATTCTAAAAATGGATCAAAGCACTGCAAAGCGTTACACGGACCGATTAGCCTAACTCTTACCCCCATGGCTCTGGTACAGTAAAGTCAGGTTGTAAAAAAGGACAGCAATTGTGAAAAATACTCACGGTGTTTCCAACATGACACGACACACACATGCCATAGTGCTG
>NC_085876.1:43794427-43876927 GCF_034702125.1 Engraulis encrasicolus
TTTCCAATTCTGGCAGAGATTCCTCCGTCACTAAAAATGGCAATGAATTGACATTCTTTTCTTCCTCTTGAGAGAGAGGGAGAGAGAGAGGGGGGGAGGGAGATGGAGAGGGATGGAGACGGAGAGAGAGAGATGGAGAAGGAGATGGAGAGAGAGACAAAGAGAGAGAGAGAGAGAGAGAGAGAGAGCGAGAG
This sequence comes from Engraulis encrasicolus, assembly GCF_034702125.1. NCBI lineage: Eukaryota > Metazoa > Chordata > Actinopteri > Clupeiformes > Engraulidae > Engraulis > Engraulis encrasicolus. The sequence goes on from NC_085876.1 coordinate 43,794,622, forward strand.
AGAGAGAGAGCTGAAGATAGATAGAGATTGTGATGGAGAGAGAGAGAGAGAGAGAGAGAAAGAGAAAGAGAGAGAGAGAGAGAAAGAGAAAGAGAGAGAGAGAATACATACAAAGAATGTGTGTATTAGTGTATTTTCTCGTAACGAGAGTATTACTGTTACCAGAGCAGCTGATAGCTTTGGCCTGGCCTGGGATGAAGGCAGCACATGTAATGGACATGTAAAACCCAATGCTGCCGGAGATGGTCTGATCTTACTCTGCCATTTAAATTCATTGGAGTTCCAAACTCAAATTAAAACCCATATTGTGCTTTATTAGCATGACTGTTACGATATAGTGTCGCAAAAGCATACAAATAACAAAACAAAAGTGTGAATATAGTTACCTAATCAATCAGTAACGGATTTCGTGGGTGAGTTCTGCGTCACCACTCTCAACTGTTTGCTGATTGGCTAAACACTGAGAGAACAGAGCTGGAGGCTTTTGCCAGATGATGTGCAGAGACAAAACCCCCGACAGGTTTTAAGTGTTTTGTTTGTAAATGTTCAAGACGTTCATTGTTAGTCCATGAAGGGTGGAAGATATGAATCCCCTGACCTCTCCCTACATCTCTATCCATGGCTGAAGTACCCTTGAGAAAGGCACCTAACTCCACATTGCTCTAGGGACTGTAACCAATACAAATGTAACCTGTAAATGTAACTGTAACCTGACAAATAATAACTGTAAGTCACTTTGAATAAATGAAAGCGTCAGCTAAGTGTAATGCCCCCACCCCCCCCCCCCCTTCTCCCTGGGCCCAGGACAACTGAGCCCTCTGTCCCCCACTGTCAACTTCCCTGAGTGTTATGTTCTCTTCCAAGGGTATTAGAGGATTATCGTCATGTTTTTTCTTCTTCTTTTGTCTGACTTAAGTCTTATTGTGATTGTGTTTCAGAGAGAATATTATTGTGTTATTGTTGGGTTTCTCCCCAAGTGAAACATTTAAGTGTTTTGTCGTAAGTGTTCAAGACGTTCATTTTCAGTCATTCAGACGTTCATTTTCAGTGGAAGATATGAGTAGTAGGCCTAATTTTAAAAGGTTTTTTTTCAGTCAAGAGAGTTATTTGGAGTAGTTTTAATGTTTCAACTCTTGTCCAATCCATCACAGCTGTTTAGTTTGGATTGTTTGTTTATGCACGCGATGCAGGGTGATCATTCATGGGGATGAGTTCATTCATGAGATCTGAGCGTAGTGTTGCACTGATGCTGTGTACCTGTATAACTAATCAAACTCTTCCACCTAGTGGTCAAACACAGTAGTGACACATGTTTACTTATCCAGTGAATATCGCACAAAACATCTGCACATTTTTTGTTTGGTGTTTCGAATATGAGAGGTGAGGGAGTCTCAGCAGAAAAAATGGGAACCACTGGCTTATAGCTCTGTGTGGTGTACACTATGTTGAAGTAAAAGGCAGTTAATACGTAGGATATGTAATGTTGATAGCCCCATTGTCTGGTGTTACAGTGAAATGGAGGCCAGCTTAAGTAATATTATGACCCTTTAGGGAGATGGCAAACTAAAGCAATATTAAATAGCAAGATTTATAAACGCACCGCGTGGGTAGGTAGCATTTCCATCAGTATTACAGCAGCAAACTACTGTATATTTACCCATTCATCGAAATAGGACTTCTTACAGTTGTTCTCGACTGTTTAGTTAGGAGTTTTGCCCATTGTGTGTGAGCTTTTGGATTTGTGTGTAGAGTTTTGAGAATTTGAGAATATAGAGTATATTAGACATACAGGCGAATTGAACATTGTACATTCTGTATGCTATAATGATGGGTGGTTGCCTTGTCAAATCAACCACATATTGATTTTTTAAATGAAGAGGGAATGCTTTTAAAGGATTTATTGGTGGCAAGGATGTTATCGCTCTTCTACCGACTGGACTTAGCAAGAGTTTGAAAGCCAGACGTGAAAGCAAATCCATAGGGCCCTCTACCAAGTGTAGCGTATGTGTGGCTCAAGGTAGAACCACATTCATTTAGCAAGAACCGGGTTAGCTTTACGTTAGTGTATGTTACACTTCTCAGACACTTTTATCCAAAGTGATTTACCATAATTCAGGTAAACAGGGTAGATTTTCTGAAGCAATGTTGGGTGCCATGCTCAAGGGCACTTAAAGGAGTGCTGTAGGATGGTGGCCAGAGTGAATATTGAAATTATGCTGCTCATTGAAACTGTGCTGCACATTGACAAATTTCATCTTTTCATGAATATTTACTAAATAGTAAACTTACATTTACAAGTATGACCAAAATAAAGTATGTTTTGCCGCTAAACATGTCTATTTATGGAAATTCAAAATGGCGGACATGGGGAAGATCCATATTTGTATGTATGAAAAGTGCATTTTCCCCAGTATAAAATTAGTCTCTTGAGGGAATCAGTGCAAGAGCTATTTACAAGACTGTTGTGTAGTCTGTGAACTCTTATTGTGACTTCTTTCAGTATAATTATGAAACACAGTTGTAACATCCATGTAATAACTTCTCAGATTGAATTTAGTAAATGACAATAACTTTATTGTTGCACAAAATGTACAAAATAACAAGCAAGTGGTTAGCTGATCTCTCAACCCCCCCAACCCAACCCAACCCCCCCACACACACCAACCAGTCAAGCCCAGAGTTCCCCTGGCCTCCCTCACTCTCCCCCCCTACTGTACACACCTTAGCTGTGTGCAAAAACATGTCGTTGAACGTCTGAGCAACACTTCATTTGAAGGGCGTCTGCATAGGGGTGTCATGTAACTGTCATAAGACTGGAATGACACGTTGTGAACATTTAATGAAACTAGAGATGTACAGGATCCAAGATCCGGATCCGGCAGGATAATAGGGTTTTTCAGACTATCCGGATCCGGCAGGATCTTAAGCAGTGGATCCGGTATCCGGCAGTTAGCTAAAAATCAGGATCTGGGGCATCTCTACTTTTTACGTAGCCTTGGCTTTTCAGTCAGTCTTTCACAACCCCAATCGCTGCATGGAGTGAAAGCCCTTTGGAAGCGGTCGTTGAAGGCAGTATGGCAGTAAGCCAATGAGTCTTACAAATTGTTTGTGCCAACTTAATAAAAAGGGCCCACGTGTGCGAATTGGCTATGTGTTTCAACCCTTTCGTAGGATCCGGTATCCGGTTGCGGATCCGGCAGAATCTTAAGCAGTGGATCCGGTATCCGGCAGGATCCTAAAAATCAGGATCCGGTGCATTTCTAAATGAAACGTTGATGACTTGTCATAATGTGTCATTTGGTTTTTGGAATGTCATGACTAGACACCCAAATAATGTAAACTTGTCATTCCAATTCCGGAACGCCACATTATGACATGCAGCCATACACATCAGGATCAGGGACTGAGGTTGCAAATTAGCTTTCTAGCTACAAACCTTTTATGTATTCACATCTGCAAGCTGTGCCATGGCCTTGCCTTGTCATGTTTGTAATATTGTGCACTGCATTGTCCCTGTTAAATAAACTACAATTTAAACAAAACGTTTCATTAACGTTCCTGATGTGTCGTGTCATTCTGATGACGGCTACATGACAACCTTATAAGGATCCCTTCAAATAAATAAAGTGTTGCCAAAATCAGAAATGTAACAACTATGACATGTTAGTTTGCTGTCCCAAGCCAAAACACTGTGTTTTAGAGTCATGTAACCGACGCATACTCAATTAAGGTCACAGAACAGCTAAAAAAAAAGGAAAATTTTAACACTTTGACAGAATCATTTACATATCTTGATCTTTCGCAGCATGCCAGCTAGAGAATCACACAGAATATTTCTGTTATTCCCCATTTAGAAAATAAATTAAGTGGGACTACAGACTAGCCCTGGATCTCAAATGGCGCACTTGTGCACTTCAGGCACTATGTTTCAGTGTGTAACTAATACACTATACGCACTGAAACATGAACACTGAAGTGCACAAGTGCACCATTTGAGATCTAGCATATATTTCAAACAAAGCCCAACACTGTGTCAGTTCGTTCCCATAGAAAATCATACAAGTATCCATTTCTTTTCTTTTTCAAATACCCACAGATCACAATGTCATGTAAAATTACGTACTTCATCAAAGAAACGTCTAATTGTATCGTACTGTAAGCATGGTCATCGTCTTTTGCTGCAGCATGAGGTCATGGTGTCCTGATCGGCAGAGCTCTCCCCTATTTACACCAAACATTACTAATCACTCCGAACATATACTGTCATGTATGGACAGCACACTGTGTGTGGCGTGTGTGCGTGTGTGCGTGTGTGTGCGTGTGTGTGTGTGTGTGTGTGTGTGTGTGTGTGTGTGTGTGTGTGTGTGTGTGTGTGTGTGTGTGTGTGTGTCTGTGTGTGTGTGTGTGTGTGTGTGTGTGTGTGTGTGTGTGTGTGTGTGTGTGTGTGTGTGTGTGCATGTGTGCGTGTTCTGCATTTCAGTGATAAATAACAATGTACGTACAGTAGCTTAACATCAGCTTTTTTTTCTCCGCTGAATCAACAGGTGCATTAATCCTAGAGTGTCCTTTTGTTCACATCTGTAAGGTCCTCACTCACTCACTCACAGACTTCCATAGTTCCTACTATAACATAAAGCAGTCCCCCAAATCTGGCAACAATGCAGGGACTACGGTACGCACAGTTTCCACAATTGAGCAATAGAACTGGGGTCCGTTTCTCGATTCTTGTCGTTGCTAACCATCTTAAGACCGTCTTAAGACCGTCTTACCGTTCCCTTGGATTTAGTGGTGAGCGTCGCTGTCGAGAGAGTTGAGTCGCTCTTACGAAGGACTTTGCTAACGACGATAGCAAAGACGCTTTCGAGAAATGGACCCCTGGTACAGTAGCGTGGCCAGATACAAAGCAAGGATGAAACAAGCGCATTTGATCTGAGTTTGGAGACCTTTTTTTTTTTTTTTACTTATGCTGTGAGGTAACATTAATCTGATGGCAAAGATTTATGGAAAGCAAAATGATGTTATACGGTATTGTCGTAGATGCCAGGTAAAAGGCCCAGCAGCAACTGCACTGTGATGGCATAAGCAACTGGTGGCCAAGGAAAAGCACTCGTATTGTTACCTGCCTCCCGAGGAGCATTGGGCCAAGCATTGCAACAACCCTGTGTGTTTGTCTGTCTGTTTGTTCACCCGGTGTGTGTGTGTGATATGCACACTGTAGGAAGCGGCAAACATTCATTGAGTCACACATGCATGCACACACGAGCACACATGACCACACACACACACACACACACACACACACACACACACACACACACACACACACACACACACACACACACACACACACACACACACACACACACACACACACACACACACACCGGATGGACAAACAGACATCCTTGTCAATGTGCTGAGGCTGGGAATGCTGCAGGTTTATTTTAGCCAGTTGGACTGTGGCATTCATCGGTGGGAGCTTGACTGGTTGAAATACACTGTACCATGCTCTTTAAAAAGAACATTTCAACAACAAAATACTGTAGCAACACTGTATTTTTCTTTCTTTATTTGTCAAATTCATTTGTTTACTCTAGGAGACTTTAAACCTGATGCCTGGCTGTGGCCACAGAAATGTTCGGAGTCAGTGCTTATTAATGGAGGATATCGCCACCTAGTGGATGGAGTCCTAGTCACACTCTTGGAGATAGAGATGACAAGACGGGAAGTGCAATAGTGGGGTGGATTTTCTTTCTTTAAATCTTTACTCCTAGCCAGTGGCATCTGACTAATATAGAAAATTATTTTTTTTGAATCCTTTTAAATCCTTGTTTCTGCTTTCAGAGATTAAAATATTTCTACATTCCTTCTCCTCGTCACTTGTTGTACAAAATGAGAGGCATGTTGATGATAAAACACTGGACTTTATACATTATATTTTCCCCTTCAGTTTTCCCCCTGGCCCATTAAGTTTTGAGATGGGTTTAAAGTTTTCACAATTGTAAACAAACAGTTTTCTGAGGTTGGTTTCACCCAAACATGGAGCAGGAGCAGTCAGTGTCTGTTTTGCTGCGTTTCTCTCCTCTCGACTGCTGGCCTGTCTCATTGCAGCAGAGCTCGGATTTGTTTTGAGGTGCTATCATCATTTAAGTGTCGCGTTGTATACCTGTTGGGATGACAAAGAATGAAAATGTTAGTTTTGGTTTAGTTTATTTGTTAGGGACAGATACATAGCATGTAGGTTGAATAACAGCCAAACAGCAAGCATCATAGCATTTATAGCAAAAAGCTAGTTTCCAATGCTCGTCCATAAAATATGACTGTGATGGAATGACCATCACTAGGGTTGTGGGTGTGTTCTGACTAACATACCAACGAGCCTGGCTCTTTGGTGTAGCGGTCAGAGCCCCGGTTTACTACCCCAGAAGGTCTGGGTTCGAGTCCCAGCTGGGCAACTCTACTCCCCTTCGCTACAAATGGTGTCAGAAGTGGGATGGCTACCATGAGGCCATCGGAAGCGTACCCATGGTGTGTGAGCCGTAATTCCATGTGAGGGACCCCCAGGATTGGTGACCCCCGTGTGAGGGACCTCAGTGATAGGTGAAGCATTGATGATGGGGCACACTGGATGGGAGAAGCATGATGGGCAGTTGCGTGAGGGACACCATGAGTGTGTGAAGCGCACGGGTGCGCTTCCCGAAGGGGAAGGCAATGTGATGGAGTGACCATCACTAGGGTTGTGGGTGTGTTCTGACTAACATACCAACGAGCCTGGCTCTTTGGTGTAGCGGTCAGAGCCCCGGTTTACTACCCCAGAAGGTCTGGGTTCGAGTCCCAGCTGGGCAACTCTACTCCCCTTCGCTACAATTACAGTTAACTACTTACTACACGGATACAGATAACTAATTTCTTATTTTCTTTCTTTCTTTCATTTTTCTTATGGTCACTACTTATGCTGTATTGATATTTTCGTACCTCCATTTTAAAGTTGCTAATGGACAGTATGCATTGGTTGATGTATGTTGATGTTACTGGTTGATGTTATTTCATTTCCAGTCAACACCAGGGGCCTATACTACAAAGCTGGTTCAGGATAAGTTAAGGTTAAGTTAAGAGGTAAATAATCTAATAGAAGAGCCTGGAGTCCTCATTTTCTTAAGAAAAGCTCTTGTATTAGACGATTTACCACTTAACTTAACCTCAACTTATCCTGAACCAGCTTTGTCCCCTGCACACAGGGCCTAAGGGCAAAACACTGATAAGATTCTCCATACAGCGTAGCGGGCCCCAACCATCAATACGGCAGACTGTTAGACCAATGAGCTGTTGGACCAATGAGCTGTTGGACCAATGAGCTGACCCTTGGAATAAAACCATGAATTTACCTTAGAGCGTTAAGCAGGCCCTCCACGCTATTTGAAGGCTGCTCTTTCAACACCTTGATACAGCCCTTCATCTGTTAAAAACAAACAAACAAACAAACAAACAAACGAAACACAATGAGACTTCCCATGTGCACTGACAGATCTTTTTATATCGTCTGCTATTGTTCAGATGCCAAGTACTCTTCTGTGAATTCTATGCAAGTCGTGTTAGTGAGTGAGAGTATAGGAGTGGAGTGTACATGACCTTTTTTACGCTGAAAGTCACAAAACAGGCAGCATGGCAGACAGAGGCGCTATGGACTGCTGTGAGTCAGTTGCCACATACCTTGACACAAGTCATCTTCAGAACATGCCTTACATCAGGGGTGGGGAACCTTTTTCATTTGAGGGTCTAAAGTATATCCCTGCAGCCCCCGCGAGGCAGGGGGGTCCACATGGGCCCTTGACTTGAAGAAACGGGCCCCCTCCACATGATACTAGGCCCTCTTTTTTTGATCGGGGCCCATTCGTAGTAGCCTGCATGGGGGGCCTGAAGTACTTGCGTTAAGACAGGGGGCCACTTCAAATTACTCCAAGGGCCGTATAAGTCCTCTGAGGGTCGTACTATGATGAACACAAACCAGGATTTTCCCCTGCACGTTAGACCTATATTGAAGGCAGGTCCCCAAAATATAACTTAATTGTATTGCAAATGTAATTTCTAAGATTTCTTAACAAAATGTGTCATGTTTCATGTGAAGCTGCATACCATTAAAATTATATCAGGGGGTAAAACGGCCTCAAGGGTTGCGAACGACCCTCCAGACATACAGTAGGTTCCCCACCCCTGCCTTACATACTGTCAGTATGTGATCATGTGATTTCATTGTCAGTCCATTTAGTCATCAGCACCAACTGAATTCAACCGTGATGCCACCAAAGTGGTAGTTTGTCGCTGCCAAACTTTTTCACATAGAATTGCAACTGAAAACTACATTGATGGTTTCTCTGAGCTTCTCTACTTAGTTAGTGCTTAGTTTCGTTAATTTGAATAGGGACAGATTGATACATAACATGTAGGTTGTGTGACAGCCTAACACCAAACATCATAGCATTTGTAGCCAAAGCTAATTTCCAATACTTGACTAGAAAATGTGTAGCAAAAAAATGCCTGAAAATCTTATGACAATATGGTGAGTCAGAATGACAGATGAAAGTCAATGTACGTTTTTGCAGTTACACTTTTACATTTTACTGTCCCGATTACACAAGTTAGGTACAGTGTAACAAAGTATACAACTACCTTTAACATTATGTACTTACATTGTGCAAATCTAATACTAAACCTAACCCCAATTCACAGTGCAAGTACACACCATTACATGTTGATATACAGGGGTTGGACAAAATAATGGAGACACCTGTCATTTCAGTGTGGGAAGTTTCATGGCTCATGTGGACCAGCCTGTCGGTCGATCTTTATTAACCCATTGATGCCTGATGTTGCGTTGCACAACATTGGCCATGGCGCCTGGAGCTGCATTACGCAACATTCAGGCTCATGAGATTTGAGACAAGTTCATTAAAAATCTCTGTTTATTTGAGATGAATGAACACATTCTTATGAAAGATGAGGGTCTTAGCGTCTAAATGCAACTCAGTGCATATTTTTATGTGCTCCAGAAGCTGAGATATTTAGGTTTTTATAGGCTGAGGGCAGCTTTTCTTAAAAAGGGCTCAGGCATTCAGCACCCTTTTTTGCAGGTGCCTTAGGCGTCAATGGGTTAATTGTACATCGCACCAGTAAAGTGAAGTGTGAAGGTTCAAATTAGCAGGGTAACAGCACAGTTTTGCTCAAACTTTTGCAATGCACACAACAATATGGGTGACATATCAGAGTTGGCCTTAAGAAGATCTATGATCGAAACGTTGCTCCTAATAAACTAAGTCTTTTGCAAGCAGTGTGCTGATCCTTTCCCGCTCCTACATGTGACATATCAGAGTTTCCATTTCCAATATTTTGTCCAACCCCTGCATGTAGTTACACGAAAAAGGACACCGTAAATTTAAGTGTTATTATTTTGTGTGTGTGTGTTTTTTTTAATAAGCAGGCTATAAAAGCAATCATGACTTACATCAATCTTGGAGGTCTTGGCGAAGGCGCCGACTGGATGGACGTGATCGTACAGGATGATGACCCCCACCATCACTCTCATGCAGAACAGCATGGTGTCCGTGTTGGTGAAGCGACACCTGTACTCTCTGAACACAAAACACACAGCTGTCAGGACCAACTCACACAAACAATCAATCGATCAGTAATATTTGAAGAGCTTCATTCCAAAATGACGTATAAATATATATCCATTTTGGAACATTTTTGTATTGGGCATTTTTGTATTAGGCATTGCAGTGCAAAATGCATTTTACATAGGTTTAAAAAGTATGTTCTCAACATATTTGAATGGTAAGAATTCACACATGAATGAAAGTATGTCTGAACAGTACTTTCCAATAATAGAATGCAAAAGTTTTAAAAAATAATTTAAGTCATTTTGCAACGACTCTCTATATAACATTATAGCACATTATCACACTCCGTCTTCATACGATGTGCTTTAAAAAACAAAAACTTGGAAATAATTCATCATCCACAACTGCAATTGAGACTAAACCACCACATAGTACAGTATAGTCAGGTGGTGACGGTGTTCATATGGGCTAGAAGCCCCCTTCTTGGAACTATGTCAATGGCGTTTTGTGTGTCAATGGCTATCTGTGTGTCAAAGGCTCCATCAATGGCGCAGGTAGGTCAATGGGATTAGGGTCCGTGTAACGCTTTGCAGTGCTGTGATCCATTTTCCGAATTTACTTGAAAAAGATGAAAAATGGGTTTAAAATTTCAATTTTCAAATTTCCAGACAACTCAGAAAACAGAAAATTGCAGTTGTTTTACCTACATCCCCCGGTCCCCGCGCGAATGGTTCAGTCCAACCACCACACAGAAATTGAAAATTGAAATATTGACTCATTTTACTTTGGTTTCAAATTCCCATATTTTGTCTTTCAAAAGCCACCGACAAATGACAATGAAATGAACAAACAACGTCAATTTTCTGTTTTCTGAGTTGTCTGGAAAATTGAAAATTGAAGTTTTGAACCCAATTTTCATCTTTTTCATGTGAATTCCGAAAATGGATCAAAGCACTGCAAAGCGTTACACGGACCGATTAGCCTAACTCTTACCCCCATGGCTCTGGTACAGTAAAGTCAGGTTGTAAAAAAGGACAGCAATTGTGAAAAATACTCACGGTGTTTCCAACATGACACGACACACACATGCCATAGTGCTGAGACAATCTGTTGTGTCTTCAATAGGCAATGTCTTGTTCTGAAATAGAAATCAGAATGCATTGTATTGTACTGCATTGTAATGTCAACAATTTGTGCTAATTTCTGTATGCTGTTATCAATTCATTTTTGAGTGACCATAGTGAACATTACTTTGGAGATACATATGGTTGACCCATAAATGACCTTGATTTATCAAAAAAATATATACTCAAGCAAGGTGAATCCTTGTTCCACTTCAGATGTCATTCAGGTCTATTGGGTACTTTGGTTTTGTGCAGTATATGTATATTGAAGTCAAAATCAGCTTTACGGTCTATATCCTGTAGAAGTTGCTATTTACTGTAAGTAGATTCAGCAGTGCAGTTTGTGTGATGGTAGACCTGTCCAGGGGTCTACATTGACAAAACATTGTACAACATTTAGGCCAGAAGATGATGTACTCAGAACTCAGAATGACACTAACTCACAAACAGCATAAGGCCAAATGAGGTGACGCCCCATTTTTGGTGTAACTTTGATATGATTTAGAAGGAAAAGGTAAAAATTTGAAAAAAGACTCACAACATACAGTAAATACATTCTCTTTTTGGAAACATTTGACTTAATCAATTTGGATGGATTAATGAGGGCACACTGTTAAAGGGACACTGTGTGAGATTTTTTGTTGTTTATTTCCAGAATTCATGCTGCCCATTCACTAATGTTACCTTTTTCATGAATACTTACCACCAGCATCAAATTCTAAGTATTCATTATGACTGGGAAAATTGCACTTTTCATACATGAAATGGGGGATCTTCTCCATGGTCCGCCATTTTGAATTTCCAAAAATAGCCATTTTTAGCTGCAAAAATGACTGTACTTGAACCATACTAGAAAATATTTGTTTAATACTTAGTAAACTTTCATGTAAAGAACAAATTTGGCAATAGGCAGCCCAATTTCAATAAGCAGCATAGTTGCAGTACCTTTTTTGACCATTTCCTGCACAGTGTCCCTTTAAATCTGGTGCCATGATAAAAGCCATGCCATTCTAACAGGCTGCGCAACAGCCGGATACAGCCAGAGCCAGAGCCAATTTAACAGACTGTCAACTCACTACTTTTCCAGCTCACTACTTTTCAAAAGACTCGTCTCGTTCGTGAACGTCACACCGCTATCACAAAGTGTAAGAGCCCGGCATTAGTCGACCATTCCATACAACAAGTCTATCTTGCTCACAAGACTCTGGTACAGTTGGCATGGTTCGTTAGCCTGGGCGAATAGCCGACTGTTGACTCCGTCAATCAGTCTGGCAAAAGCCATGAGGAATCCGTCTCCGTGGCCGATGGGAGATGGTCTGATTTTACTATATAATCTAAATTAATTGAAGTTCCAAACTCAAATTAAAACCCATATTGTGCTTTATTAGCATTTCTGTTACGTGATAGCGTCGCAAAAGCATACAAATAACAAAACGAAAGTGTGAATATAGTTACCTTAACCAATCAGTAACAGAGCTCGCGGGTGAGTTCTACGTCACCACTCTCAACTGTTTGCTGATTGGCGAAACACTGAGAGAACCGAGCCTGAGGCTTTTGCCAGACGATGTGCGGAGCCAAAATCTTTGGGTGGAGTACAGAGGATGGCGTCGCGAGGCTAATGGTTTGTTATCCCTTAGAAACAGTGCACTTGTCCTTTAAGTATGGGATAGCGGCCTCCAAGGTTTGCCAACCGCACCAGAATCAGGCAAATCTGTCAGAAGTGTCTAACTCAGACGCTAATAGTGTCTTCGTTTGGAATGCTGAGGGTGTATAATATGCATGATTTCTACAAGTTCTCCCTTAAGCCGGGCATACACTGTGCGATATTTTCACTCGTGGGTCTTAAGCTTCTGCTCACACTGCACGATGGAATTTCACTGTTTAAAAGTTAACAACTCACCACTCACGTCCTCACACTACACGAGTCGACAGTCGGATGCGAGCGAAATGCTTCCACCGTACGACACGACAGGCATGTTTCCCCGGTCTGCAGAGGAGGGAACATGCACACCTGAGGTGGAGATGAGGTCGCGCTCAACAGCGAATCGCACGGCCCTATTAATTTGTACATGTGAAGTGTCAAATCGGGTCGTAGCACTGCTTTAACTGTGCGATTTCCGCACGAGCCACGACCAGAATTTCAAACCGTTTTGATTTTCTTGCGACCCTGCGATTGCACAACCGTGAGGGGAAATCGCTTGTCCTTACCCCATGAACACTGCACGATGAGAGACTCACGATTGACCTGCGATTGAGCAAGAAATCGGCCCGACTCTCAAAAAGTCGTGCGAGTGCCAAATCGGGGCAAAATCGGGGCAAAAGTCGCACAGTGTATGCCCGGCTTTATATACGTCACCATTCCAAACAGATTCTATGCCAAGTTAGACGCTTGACTTCATAGGTGTCCCTTTCCAGGGGAATAACAGACACCTAGTCAGCCAATCAGAACGCATTCTTTCTGTTCACCGAGTGATAAACCTCACGGTACAGACACATATACGCGAAGCAAACTTCGCCATTCATTCCTATGAGAGTGGCGAAAGCAAGCGAACAGGAGCAAAGCGTAACGAAATCACTAAACCAAGTTTAATATTATGCAAACGAGGAGCGATTTCGCCTGTGGCGGCCCAATCAAAACAACAACTTAACCGTTTCATTCCATTTGATTCACCGCGACGACCTGATGGCGGTTGTGCTGCCAGAATGGAACACTGAATTTCGCTTCGCTTCGCTAATTTCGTCTGCTATGTGTCCCTACTGTCAGCTGCTGAGATGTCTGGAGATGTAATGGACTCACCTCAGATACAAACTTGGTGGTGGCATTGCTCAGGGTCTTCAGCATGGGAGTGGCTTCAGCGTAAAACAGGGACATACGGTTGGCCATCTCGTTGTTCACCTCATTTTCAGCTTCCAGCTGTCAAGAGATTGCAAGCGGTTGTTGAATGACCACCTCACATGACTGATTTGTACGTCAGGGCTCAACAATCTCAATAACATTTTCAAGTGACACTTTCAATAAACTGAAAGGACTATAATGCATTCATAAACTAAATAATGACAAACACGAGCATTATAACCAGGGCTTTACACTGGCACCTGCGAACCAGCAAAATGCTGGTAAAACTTGGCTATGGCTGGTAATAATTTCAGTGTTATAGCCACTTTGGCAGGTAGATTATTCCTTGCTGGACATATCAGAATAGCATATATTCTGTTGTTTTCCCCTTGTGTATCAAAAGAAAAATCTCAGCCACTCAGTTTCTATTTGTTTTATTTATTTCCATGTTGAACACTATGCACTCATCTTCTTGTTTTAGCACCCCATCTTCTGGCATTAGATGTACAGTAGCATGATAAAGAAAAAAAAAACAACATCAAATTTGTGGCTAATAGAATAGCTGAATGGCTTGTGACTCTGAAAAACCGCTAGCCACAGTGGCCGGTGAGTGCAAAAGTCACTGTCAAGCCCTGATTATAACCCCCTATGAAGCATGAGCTCATAGAAAGCATTATGGACTTTCATGTGTTCAGCTGTAGGCCTACATTGCCTACTGTACATACTATGCAATGACACATCACTTCTGTATAATTCACACCACATATCCATAGGTGCCAAACGGGGTCTTGGAAGAACAACTTAGTAAAAGGCGCTCTAGCCTTTTCGGTGCTCACGGTCTGGGACTGTATGTGAAAGCAAGCTGGTTCACTTCAAAGGAGAATGGGCCACAGATGACTGGAGCACACAGGATACGTTTTGCTGTTATTTCTTGTGGTGCAAGTATGACTAACGTTTCGACGCAGTGCGTCTTCATCAGAGTGACTCACAGCAAAACGTATCCTGTGTGCTCCAGTGGCCCATTCTCCTTTGAACTGGACCAGCTTGCTTTCAACTGGGTCTTGGAGGAACTTCAATGGTTTCTGTAATGGTCCTCAGAGAAACCAAGAAGCTGAAGGTTCTTTGAAGAACCTTCTATTGTCACTGTGGAAGAACCCGTGAAGGTTCCCTGCAGTGTTGCCAGATGTGTCTGATCAAAATTCCCTCCCAAAAGGTTCTCAAAAAACGCCAACATGCGCTAAATTCCGCCCAATTTCAGCAAATTGCATTGATTTCTATGGGCACAAAACTGCAGAAAAAAAGCCAAATGGCCAATTTTTCCCGTTTTGACCCGCAGACGGTAATCCCAAGTAGCCCAATTAGGCGAGTAACCGCTCAAGCTGGCAACACTGGTTCCCTGAAGCGCTCTGGTGTTCTTCTTGGAACTTTTCGGGCATTCAGATAATTTTAGAGCTCCTCAGAGAGCTTTTAGATTTACCCAGAATGCAACTGAATGTTTTGAGGAGCTATGCAATTGTTCAAGTGCACCGCATACAAGGACTATATACAGTATATTTATAATTCATCACATCATGTCTGTATTGCTTTGTTTCCTTTTGGGAAAAAAGCTTAATTGGCACTGAAGAAGGCTCTTGCAGCCGAAACGTCTGTCATATCAGTCCCTGCAATGTTAAAATAAAAAGAAAAGAACAAGAAAGCAGAAAAATACTGAGTGCAATCCATTTCCTAACTACTTGATTACTTCAGAGACGCATCAACAAGACGGAAGAGCGCGGTGTGTGGAAGATAACTTTGTAAAAACTTAATTTACCTGCTGATTGTTTAATCGATTCCTACTGATGGTCCTCCGGTAGTAACTAAAGTCATTCTGAATGGCTGGATTCGTCATCTGTAAGGAGAGGATAACATTTTTCAATGCCTGTCCACCTTATTCCTGGGGTCGCTACCCTGACAATGAAAAAGGGGTTGCAATTTCCACTTTAGCTGAAGACCCATGCGAACAAATGGTCTACCTAAGCAGCAACTTTGTAAAGGTTGTTGTGAAACACTAGTGCTGGTTTTAGTTGTAATGGTACTAAGAAACTCTACAAGTTGATAATGTTAAACACAAGCAGGTAATTAGAGTGCTTCTGGGTCTTCACCCTTTTTCCTTGGTGCTCATCAGTGTAGGGGCTCTCACACTTGGTCCAGGAAGACAGATGCTGAGGCACAGAAGGTTGCAATTTGTGGCATACATGTGACCTGCTCTTGATACGCCCTGAAGAATACCATAAGGGCCGAAACGCGTAGGCATTGTAGCCAAATAAAAAAGTAAAAAAATGGCAACCTTGAGTGCCTCAGCATCTGTCTTCCTGGACCAAGTTGATAATGTTCATGAGTCAAATGTTATCAAAGCCTCATCCTGCATTTCTGATGTCTTAAAAAGTAATAACTGGATGAATAAAATGTCATTGTTCTGTGAATACTTGAGTATATGTCACAGCACATCATGTTACCGTAATTAAACATTTAGGGTGCAACATCACAGGTATTAAATTCGACTCACAAAGTGTTGGATACATAGCCTGGTTCCTACCAGACCTCTGTGTGTGTTTTTAGCTCTGGTGCCCACTGGTGGCGCTCCAAACGCACACATGGAGGTCTGGGAGCATGTAGCAGGATTTCATTTCTCCATTCAAAACATCACTAGGCGGAAGTGTCACCCCTTTACGTGCATGGTATCACTGGAGCTAAGAACAAGGTGGATTAATACTTTGTCGATAGATGCTTTTAAAATGAATGTTGAGTGACTGATTCTGCAACCAATTGTGTAAGCCACCTAGATTCACTCAGTGAATACTTGTCATATGTCACAGCACATTTCGCGTTGTTAATTAAACATTTAGGGTGCAACACTACATGCATTATAAATTCGACTCACAAAGTGTTGGATTCACACTGTAAGATGTACTCTTATGAGCTGACCTTGAGCTCGTCAAAGCTGAGCGTGAAGTGGAGGATCTCAGCAAACTGCTTGGCCAGCGCCTGCTCCCGCTCCAGGTGCTGCATGGGAGCATACGGCGGACTCGTGAGCGCCTCCAACAGGCTGCGGAGGGCATTTTCTGTGTGGACAGAACAAGCATAACCTCAGTAATATACCTTTTTCATGACATGCAACTGAAAGTCTAAATGATGGCCTGAAGAGAAAATAAATCATTCATTCATTCATTCATTCATTCATTCATTCATTCATTCATTCATTCATTCATTCATTCATTCTGAGTCTGACTGACGTGTGCTGATGTGAATCCTTGCATGGGACTGTGTAATAATAATTCATATTTTTTAAAAATATATTTTATGACTTTATTATTTGACAGGACAGTGGAGAACAGACAGGAATTGGCTGGGAGAGAGAGATGGTGGAAGGATCAGGAAATGAACCCGGGCCGGGAATTGAACCCGAGTCGCCAACATAGCCGTCCAGTGCCCCACCGTTAGAGCCACGACTGGGCCATGATAATAAATATTAGTGGAAACATATCACTTACCCAAGCGTAGCGAGAACTCATAGAAGCGCTTCAGTTTTGCCACCAGAGGGCAGACAGCATTCCAAGCTTTCTCCTGCAGCTGTAAGTCTCCTGGATTCTGAATGGCCTATGGAACAGAAATGATAAGAAGAGCAACGTTAAAGAGGCACTAGGTAGCATGACGTCATTTGCGCGGTGCCCGTGGCATGCCTGTCTCAAAATGTATACCGTAATGAAAAAAATGCTGTTCAAATAAACTCGCTGTGAGTCTGCTTTTCATCCCGGAATGCCAGCAGTTGATACAAATCTGAATAAGCGATGTTTTAAAATGATAAGTGTTTCCCACGCGCTGCCAAAGTTGCATGTGGGGTTTTCTGACAGCGGACCGTGGAAGTGATCACAAGAGCCACTGTTCACTTACTAAAGACTCACATAAGCGTTGGCTGACTCGAGACCATGATTAATTCAACTTTTAATGATACCTGTAGCCCCTTTAAAGGATAACTTCTGCCAATTTCGACATGCAGTTGTAATGCTCACTACCCTGGACTTGTCAGTACCTGAGATTTTTTTTTTCAGCCTTTTCCAAGATCCTGGTTGTAACAATGGGGGCAGGTGTACAGTATGTTTCCATTTAAAAAAAAAACATCTTGATTTATTCCAATAACATCCAAAAGGTTATGCAGCATCAGCAGACAACTAGCAAACAGTGATACCTTTTGTGATAATATTTGGAGTAGGCCTATGTTAAGAAAGTTTTTTAATGTACATAAAGTCTGCCCCCATTACTAGAATAGCTCAGATCTCAGAAAGGGCTGAGAGTCGAAAAATACAGCATCACCACCAGGTACTAACAAGTCAAGGGCAGCATGAGCAATACAACAACATATTGAAATTGGCAGAAGTTATCCTTTAACAACCACAATTGGAGAGTGTGCAATGGGATGGAAAGAGAACTGAATATTTTACAGAAAATAAATTACCGTATTCCACATTACATGTGTGTCTTTGAGCTTGACCACAGTTTCGGCACACATCTCTGCCTGCATCACCGACTTGTCAATTTGGACGAACGGCCACCACCTACAGCTTAACCTCTCCAATACAGAGCTCCTGGTGATCCCAGCAAAAGAGTCACTCAGTCAAAACATCAACCTTAAGATGGGCTCCACCATTGTGACCCCAAATAAAGCTGCCAAAAACCTTGGCGTCATGATTGATGATGAGCTGTCATGCTCCAACTACATCAACTCAGTCGCCCAGACCTTTAAATTCCAGATGTCCAACATGCGGAAAATCAGACCTGTGTTGACCGAATATTCTGCACAAAGACTGGTTCAGACCATGGTCCTGTCTCGCCGAGTCGCCGTTGACTACTGCAACTCACTCCTGACAGGTCTACCTGCTTGTGCGCTAAAACCACTGCAGATGGTCCAGAATGCGCTGGCACGTTTGGTATTCAATCAATCCAAAAGGACCCATGTTACTCCTCTATTCATTAAGTTGCACTGGCTACATTACCAATCGCCGCCCAGATCAAGCATAATGCCTTGACCCTTGCCAACAAAACCATCGCAGGAACAGCCCCAGTTTATCTGAAGGACTAACTAAAGCCTTATGTTGCTGGAAGAGAACTGCGCTCCTCCAGCACAAGCTGTCTGGCTCTGCCACCTGCTCGCACTAGGTACTCCCAGTCAAGACTGTTCTCTGTAGTTGTTCCCCAGTGGTGGAACGGCCTCCCAGAGGCAACAAGACTAAGCATATCTCTTGCAGCCTTCAGAAGCAAGTAAAGACTCTCCTCTTTCGTGACTATATACTACTCTAGTGCTTGAGCTGCCCAAGCCCCAAGCCAGACTCTTGACATGACGTGTACTAACTTACCCTTCTTTGCATCTGCACTTGTTGTTCTGTATCCTTTGTATCTGCTAGTGATGTTGGCTATGATTTTGTCCTTGTTTCGTTGTAAGTCACTTTGGTTATAAACAGTGGTCGAGTTGTAAAATCAAACCAGGGGGGACGGTCAGAGAATGATTATGATTATTGGGGGTTCAGGGTTTTCTCCCCTGAGAAAATATTGAAAATGTACTTGTTACAAGTGCAATTTTAACACAATATGGGGAGAAGGGATGCCTGTTTTAGAGGGGGTGATTTTGACTATTTTCATTGAGGGGGGTGATTTTAGACCATGTTCATTGTTGGGGGGATAGCACCCCCCCATCCCCCCACAACTCGAGCCCTGGTTATAAAGCGTCTGCCAAATGCAATGTAATGTAATGCACTGTAATGAGCTACACTGCATATGACAGGGTCAATACTGTCTGGCTTGTCTTCATAAAACGTGTACAGGATAATTTCATATTACAAATCACAATGTATTGGTTAGTTTAAGTGTACTTTGCTTGGAGTCCTTCTGATGTCTGCTCTCCCTTTGAATTGCATATGATGGGGTCTCCATCTTCACTGTCCTGTCCAAATAAGCCTAAAAAAGCTGCAAAACGGTAACCAGGCTGTGCGCCCTCCTAGTGATGCAAAACCTTCAGCATTGCCTCTAGTCAGGCCAAGAACGATACAAACACAATTCTGAGTTCCTGAAAAATCGGGAACTCCTCCCACTTTGTCGGGAAGCAAACAACCATTAGCAAACCAAGGGGGGCGGGTCAACCATGTCGTTTGGGAAATTTTAATTGTTATGCTCTTGGTCAGACGAGAGCATAGAAGACATTTGAAAGTCGAGGATAATCAGGCTACCAAAACGGGGGCCTGGTGGCCCAATGCGCTAAGACGCTGTACCATTACGCTGGCGCCCCAGGTTCGATTCCGACTCAAGGGCCTTTGCTGATCCTTTCGCCCCCTCTCCCTCACATTTCCTGCCACACTCTCTCACTGTCCTGTGCTAAATAAAGACATACATGCCCAAAACAAATGCTTAAAAATTTGTATTTATTTATATATATAAATAAACAATGATAAACATATCAATGAAATAAATAATAACCATAATATATATATAGAAATGTTATAGATGTATAAATAAATAATGTAAAAATATAAACACAAATATAAAATAAAATATATAAATATAAATAAATAAATATATACATAAAATAAAACTATAACTAAATAATAATTAAAAAAATACAAAATATTTTTTAAAAAATCACTTACCTCTCGGATTTCCTGTCCGGCCCCGTTGTATGACTGCAGCTCTGCCAGAATCCCATGAGCCTCCTCCAGGATGGCGCTCACCTGGTTGAACACGGCCGTCTCCGCCTCCGTGGGCTGGGCATCTGTAAACATCGGGAAGATACTAGGGTCATTGATGTGTTAGCAATGACTACTGTGTAGTGTCATAGTATTGCAGTACTATGGTAGTTAGATGGGGTGAGCATCTGTAAGCATCGGGAAGATACTAGGGTCATTGACGTGTTACTAATGACTGTGTAGTGTCATAGTATTGTAGTACTATGGTGGTTAGATGGGGTGAGCATCGGGAAGATACTAGGGTCATTGATGTGTTACTAATGACTGTGTAGTGTCATAGTATTGCAGTACCGTACTATGGTAGTTAGATGGGGTGAGTATCTGGGCATCTGTAAACATCAGGAAGATACTAGGGTCATTGATGTGTTACTAATGACTGTGTAGTGTCATAGTATTGTACTACTATGGTAGTTAGATGGGGTGAGCATCAGGAAGATACTAGGGTCATTGACGTGTTACTAATGACTGTGTAGTGTCATAGTATTGTACTACTATGGTAGTTAGATGGGGTGAGCATCAGGAAGATACTAGGGTCATTGACGTGTTACTAATGACTGTGTAGTGTCATAGTATTGCAGTACCGTACTATGGTAGTTAGATGGGGTGAGCATCGGGAAGATACTAGGGTCATTGATGTGTTACTAATGACTGTGTAGTGTCATAGTATTGCAGTACTATGGTAGTTAGATGGGGTGAGCATTGGGAAGATGTATTAGGGTCATTGACGCTTTACTATTGAAACTGTAGAAGTTAAGAGGTCAATTAATGGGTTTTAAACTCTTAAGACATGCCTCCTGTTAGGAATTTGCAGTTACAAGAATGGCAATGGCCAAGTTTTAATTTATTACTAAAGACTCTGTGCAGTGTCATAGTGTAGAGTAACTATGGTAGTAAGACTCAGGAGATCAGTACTATGACATTAGCCAAAAGAAAGATGACTTTGCAAGTGAGATATGACTTCTGAAATGAAGGAGCAAATTCATTTGTAAATAATAATGAGTCACATGAATAATAGTCACACTGCATTGTTGCAAAAAAAAGTACTCTTGGAAAGACTCAACTACATCATAGCAACAATGCTATGACACCCTTCAACAAGAGATTAAGACTTAATCATTACAATTTTGGTGATGGAGCATATTGGATCATATTTTGCTGATTCGTTTTTGAATTCATTACTTCAGTTAAAAATCCCATTTTAAGTAGTATGTAAGTAGTAAGTGCATGGTTAATATGACACACACAAACACACACACATTCAGAGGAAAAGCGAAGAAAGCACAGATTCCACAGCTATCTGATGGAAAAAAGGAGCTATGAAATAAAACTCCTCTCAACACATAGCATTAGAACATATTAGATCATATTTTGCGAAAGAGCTTTTTTATTCACTACTACAGTTAAAGATCCTATTTTAAGTAGTAGGTACATGGTTGATATGACACACACCCACACACATTCAGAGGAAAAGAGAAGAAAGCACAGTTAGTTACACACAGGTTCTTTCATACTGTTAAGGGAGAGAGTACAAGGGCGAGAAAGGAACAGGTATATTCACAGTATATATATATGCATAATAATATGTATATATAATTCTATTGGTTCTGCCTTTTCACGATTTGGTTCTACACAGCAATTTTGTTGGCGTTAATTCAACACTTAAAGTTGAAACCAGAACTGTGTTATGTATGTACAACTGTATGTACCACACTGTCTGTAATGTAGGTCTATGTAAAGACACACACTAGTATTTTCTCACCATTCTCTGACTTAAAATCAGAAGCTTATACTAATGTTTTATAATGTGTATAAAACTGTATAAACCGGACCATGCTCATGGCGACCTAGGTTCGAATACAGCCTGGGCTATTTCACTGTCCCACCCCATATCTCTCTCTAAACCGTTTCCTGTCTGTTCTTCACTGTCCTGTCACATACAGGCCTACAAAGCCCTAAAAAAATATACTTGAAAAGAAATGAAAACTTGTATACTGTACAAGGCCATATACTCTGAAGAGCCTGTTGCTGGAAAGGATAGAAAATAAGCGCTGTGGAGCAGAGGGCTTGTTAGGATGAATCTGAGATATTACGTTCAGAGGTGTATCAAGTAGAAGTAGAAGTAGATTGTGCAACACAATAACACACAGTTGTGTTATTCCATCAACCCAACCAACCCAACCATTCCACTGTGCCTAAGTGTATGAGTCCAATTGTCAAAAAGAGAAAAACACGCATATCCGCCTCAAAAAGGTTGGGTCCAGGACTACTGTAGCAAAAATACCATGAAAACTGAAAGAAAAGTCCGCAACACCAAGCTCCCGTTGCTCTTATTTTAATGTGACGTTTGGGACAGCATGCCCTTTCTCAGACATGTAGAATGTCTGCTTGGTGTCCCAGACATTTCTTTCAGTTTCTTAAGTGTATGAGTACCTAATGACAGGTTTTACTTTTCTTTTACTTCCATTTCTACTTTAAACACCTTTGATAGAGTAATATCAAGATAAAGAGTTCTAGCTTACAAAGCCATGATCCTAAAAGAGTTAGGAGACACACACACGCAAACGCAAACGCAAACGCACACACACACGCGCACACGCACACGCACACACACACGCGCACACACACACACACACACACACACACACACACACACACACACACACACACACACACACACACACACACACACACACACACACACACACACACACACACACACACACAGAGCTATGAAAAGAGTGAACCCAGTGCACAAAAAGAAAAAATCTTTGTGTGTGAGACATGAAGGAATGTGTTAAACGGTCTATTCTACAAAAGCAGGTTAGGCAAAACCGTAAGTTAAAATGTCCTGCTGTCTGCAGTATTTGTCTGTACCTAAAATAGAGTCACATTAGGTGTTATCTGCCTTCACAACCGAATCTCTTTTCTCATACGCTGATGGGGTGACCAATAATTCAGAGGAACCGGTGAAGTGTCTAACTTGGACGAGCATAGAATCTTTGTTTGGAATGGCGACAGTATCTACAGTAAGGGATACTGTTGTAGGAATCATGCACATTATATATGGAAAAATAATTCATCACACAGTCTGCATTCCAATCAAAGATTCTAGGCGCGTTTAAGTTAAATGTGTCTAATAGGGAAGCGTCTAATGCCAGGCTCAAACTACACGACTAGCGATTGTGTGTCCAATTTTGGCGTCGGGGTACATCACACACTAGAGGAGAATCGCAACTGTCAATCTTATCCCTGCTCGCAACCACCGAGACAATGCCCGACGTTCTATTTCCAGTCGCAAATATCAAACACTGTTTGATTTCTACGATTTGCGATCGGCCACTCTTTGAGCTGCCTAAGTTCTATCTTAGAACATCGGCCATGACGAGGAAATCTTTCCCGACAATCGCGGGGTTTTTAGCCAAGAATACAAAGATTATGTCCATGTCATAAACATTTTACGACTGTTTGCCTTAAGTGACATTCGGTTATGGCAAAGACAACCTTGGGCTGGTCTTTGCCATAACCTAATGTCATTAAAGGCAACAGTCATAAAATGTTTATGACATGGACATAATCTTAATGACACGTAGGCCTACATAACTATACCATGACACTATTATGACACTGTAATGACATGCTTATGACACCGGCGTCAAGTAAAGTGTTACCAGACAAAATGATACAACAGTGAAATGGGAGTGAATTACAAATAATAGGATGTGAAAACATAACTCAAAACACAAAACAATAAGATGATATCTCACATTCAAAGTCAAGGTAAATAATGGGACCGGCCGCAACAGGCACAAGTCAGCACCCTCAGGAGGCTTCACCATCACACTCCCCTAGAAACACAGAGATTAAAGAACATTTGGAGCAAAGGTGATATCGTTTGTATCTGATGTGTAACCGTGTGTGTGTGTGTGTGTGTGTGTGTGTGTGTGTGTGTGTGTGTGTGTGTGTGTGTGTGTGTGTGTGTGTGTGTGTGTGTGTGTGTGTGTGTGTGTGTGTTTGTTGCAACTTGAAGGGTCTTTTCTCCTGCTTGCTTCACTCCAAATGAAACAAATAGAATATTCTGGGATTCTGAGCAACAAAAGACAACAACAGAAATGACAAAACATAGAAAACATAAGCATGGAACAAATACTTGACTTCCCAAATGCATATGGGTAATAACTCTTTAACTTGACAGAATGCAGTATACTATACAATTAAGACAAATACTATATACAACAAAAGGAGAGTGTCATTGCGGAGGGGTAAACACTTACTTTCAAAGTCCAGGAAAAAATGTGGACAGTTCTCTAAATCCTTGCCAAGGACCTTAATCAGGTTCCCCATGGCCGCAAAACCTGAACAAAAATAAGACAGTACAATCAAAGAGGTTGATTTAATAAAGAGGATTCAAAACACGCCCATCCAATGCAAAAGAGTGTGCTCAAGTTGGGTCTCCTCAGGGGGCGTTGTCCCCTCCTTCTTCTATTTTTGAGGTGTTTGCACAAGAAGTGCTCTACCGCCATCTACAGCGCAAAGGGGACTGAATTTATTCTCAACCTCAGGACTCCGAAGGTCTCCTAGCCGAGGTCTCCTAAAAGGTCGTTCACCCGACATAAAGTGGAAACCGGAAAATAACTAGAATGACGTATCTCTGTCTATAAGATCTCAGGTACAACTTCACACTTGAGAATATGAATGTTGAGGATATTTTAAACTGACTTGTTTGGAAAAAAAATACAATGCATTACAATGTTTCAAACATGTTGCTGACGATCTTATGTGAAATGACTGCTCTGAAGCAAATCAGTCTTTTGCAAAAACTCATTGTTCTATCAAAAGTAAGAATCTGTCGGTGCCATCAGAAAGTCTTATCGTGTTATTGTGTACGGAAAAGACAGTGAAAATACTCATGGCTGCATTCACGGTAAATATTCATGGGATCTGCAATTTTTCATTATTATGCAAATTGATTGAATAATCAATCACAACTGACAATGAGCCTTCCAATGATAGTGGTATTTAAACAAACAAACAAATAAACAAATTAATAAATACAAACGCTCTGTTCCAATTGTTCCAAATTATTATGCAAGTATTATGCATGTAGTGTTGCTGAAATTGGTCATTTTTAAATTGAAAGCATTAGCACATTAAAAGCTAAAAGTCTTGATTTGGGCAGAATCGTGGGAAGATACCTGGGGTGAGTTTCTCAAAAGGGAAGTTGTTAGCCTGTTAGCAACTTCGGTAGTTGCCAATGGGAAAATGCATTGAAAGCAACAAAGTAGCTAATGTAGTAAGCAACTTTGGTTTCGAGAAATTCATCCCAGGTTGGCTCCTTTAGGGTACTCAAAGATGTGAAAATAATTTTTGCAAAGAATGTGGAGTTCATGATGTCTAACCACTTTTCACCATGACAGAAAAATACAAATATGAACCCTGCTTTCTAATGGCATCACCTTAATGCACTTCCTCACATGGACCCTGGACAATTGGCGCCGTACCGCAGCCTCCAGAGCTAGTGTGTGAATGTGGAAATGTGTGTGTGTGTATGTGTATTTTGAAAGCGCTTTGACACAACTGTAGTTGTGATGCTGCGCTATATTAGCCTGGTCCTGACCATCCCATAGATACTACCATTTCATTTCGTATTTATGGTCTGGCATTTGTTTGCTCTGAAGCGATTGTAGGAAGCAGGAAGTTTGCACTCAGTTATGGTTTGAAATTATTGGACACCTCTCACCCAATCGCTGGCAGTTACTCAACAACAACATAGCGCAGACCAATGGCTCTGGCGCAGATGTGTACGTCATTGTCACGAGCGTCCTCCCCCTTTCGTCCCCACGTGGGGGGCGTATTCGATTATTGGCTGTTTTCTGGGGGGGCGTTGCGATCAAAATTCTACTGCTCCAGGCACTCCACAGAGAAGCACGGCCAGACTACAGTAGTGGAGCCAATCCTTTGGCGGAAGTACGTAGGATGGCTCACGAGGCTAGCGCTATATAAATACATGTTGTATTGTATTGTATTGAAATGCACCATCTCAGTCTACTAGAAATACATATTATGCACATATGCGATTTGTAACAGGTGCCTCCTCAAGAACCCACCATTGTGATCTGTACTCTAAAGTCCATTGGCCATCCTTGTATTTAAGGCGTAAATTGCATATGTTACTTTTTATTACAAAGGCACTGTTGGGCAAACTTCCCTATTATATCTGTAATTTATTGACTTTTTGTACAAACCCCAACTCCGATGAAGTTGGGACGTTTGGTAAACAGTGAATAAAATCAAAATGCTATCATTTTCAAAACATTCAATCTATTCATTAGATGGAGAATAGTGAAAAGACAACATATCAAGTGTTAAAACCGAGAAAAAATATTGTTTTGGGGGACATATGTACTCATTTCTAATTTGATAAATCCAACACGTCTCAAAAGAGTTGGGACGGGGATCTGTGAAATTTAGTAAACATCCAAATAAGATAAAACAACAAAGAAGAACATTTCAAAATGAATTGTACTGACGGACAATATAGGTGTCCAGGTATAAGATCATCACAGAGAGGCTGAGTCACTCAGAATTAAAGATGCAAAGGGAATAATTACCACAGTTATTACATACATTTTTGAATTCCCTTTGATTTAGCACGATTGAGTGTATATAAGACATGTTTTTGTTAATAAAATCATTGTATAGGTTCATGACATCATGAAATATATATTGGCTGTAGTCTCACTCTAGCACTCCAGGAATTAGAGCTATTGAAAATTGACCATATTAAGAATGCTTAATGCATGAAAATGATACAGGGGTGTAACATTCTCCTAAGCACCTGAGCTCACTTGAAATAGACCCAGAAGACATGGGAAACTGTCCTTTGCTTACAGAAGTCAGCAGAAGTTGTAGAAGTCCATTCTTTTTGACAATAATAGAGAATTGCACATCCTGTGCTACAGTGAAAATGGACCATCCAACTTGTGTTAGTGCTAGCTTCAAAAGTCAGCCTCCATGATGGCATGCGGGTGCAGTAGTGCATTGGTTAAGATGTTCTCACTCATCTGTAGAGTTAAATACAGTGCTGAATGGTATAAATGGGTTTTAAACAGCATGAAAAGCCACTCATGCATTATATTTTGAAGGGAGATCTTCGATTACTGCCACATAGTAAGGTCAAATTGCATTCTCTACGATGTTTTAACAGTTTGACTCCATCATAAGGACCAGCAGGTGATAAAATGGTGGGTTTTTGGTCAAGACCTGTCACACTATAAGCACTACAGAAAGGAAAACATTGCAAAACATGACAAGGAATACACCCACCATTTAAGCTGGTGAAATCATGTCCAAGATAGGAATTAACACTGTTTTTTATATAAAATCATCTCATCGGTTAATGTATTTAACTGTTAAGTGTTGTCTTTTGTTTTGTTTTTAGTCTTCCTCGACATTTGCTGCCATTTATTGTCCCCGTCCCAACTTTTTTGAGACGTGTTGGATTTATCAAAATAGAAAGGAGTGCATATGTCCCCCAAAATAATCTTTTTTCTCGGTTTTAACACTTAATATGTTGT
This sequence comes from Engraulis encrasicolus, assembly GCF_034702125.1. Taxonomy (NCBI): domain Eukaryota; kingdom Metazoa; phylum Chordata; class Actinopteri; order Clupeiformes; family Engraulidae; genus Engraulis; species Engraulis encrasicolus. The sequence continues at coordinate 43,822,543 of NC_085876.1, forward strand.
CTTTTCACTATTCTCCATCTAATGAATAGATTGAATGTTTTGAAAATGATAGCATTTTAATTTTATTCACTGTTTACCAAACGTCCCAACTTCATCGGAGTTGGGGTTTGTACTTTATCTTACGGCACACGTTCCTCACACAAGTTACTACTACAGTCTTGTACTCCTCGCACTGAATTAGGGAAAACAGGCTTTTCTTTTTATGCCCCATACCTATGGAATGAGTTGCAGAAGATTTTATGTATGGACTCTCTGCCCTCATTAGAGATTTTTAAGAGGGAAATGAATACAGTATACACAGAGGAGTGTCATTGTTTCTGACTATGCAGCACATAGGCTACTTTTTATCTCAAAATACGTTTTATGTAAACTTATTCTTCTTAATGTAATTTTTGTACATTTATTTTCCTTTTTGTCTATGTGTTTGTCTGTGTATGTAACTATATGTATGCTGCCATTTTGACCAGGACTCCCTGGCAGAAGAGACTCTGGTCTCAATGGGACAATCCTGGCTAAATAAAGGATAAATGAAATGAAAATGCACGTGGTTTCCATGTATTTCAAGACCCACTTGAATTGTTTCTGCTTGTGAGCATTGGATAACGTTGGCTAAATCGAAGATTTATGCATAACTGCATAACTACACCTTAGTGTGTGTGGGACTGCTTCAAATGTCACCTGCTTTGTAGTAGGGGGGGCAATCGCTATTCCAACATAGCGCTATTCCGACATGCCGCTATTCCGACACTTTTTAGGGGTTAGGGTTAGGGTTAGGGTTAAGGTTAGGGATGTCGGAATAGCGGCATGTAGGAATAGCGGCATGTAGGAATAGCGGCGGACGGTGGAAAACGTGTCGGTATTCCGACAATAGACATTAACGTCGGAATAGCGACATGTCGGAATAGCGCCACGTAACCGTGTAGTAGTACTACATGCTCTCATAGTCTTAATATGATTTGTTTGTCTGGTAGAAACCATTTTTTATTTTGGCTTTGTCTGCCAAACCTGTGGGTGTGCTCTGAAACAGCTAAAAACCTGGTAATGCAACTGGACTTGTATGATTTTTGTGACTGAAATAGCTTTTGATTTGACCTACTTTTGACCTGCTAATACTTGTAATTTCACAGATGACAATTTTCAGCTATTTAAAAAGGCTTAACAGTTTTGTAACTTGCTTTGCATAATAATTTTGAAACAGGCCATTTTAATTTTTTATTTTAAAATACTGTCATCATCGGAAGGTTCATTCAAAAACGTTAATGGTTGACGATTGTCTACATTGATTATTAAGGAAATCAGTGGAAAAATGTCATTTGCATCATAATTTGGAACGTGGTGTGGCATGCTATGTAGTACACTATTACTATGTACGTACTAGTCAGGGTTGCCAGATGAGGCTGATGATTTCCAGCCCAAAAAATGCTCAAAACCCGCCTAGAAGCACAAAATCACGCCCAATTCTATTGATTTCTATGGCAAAAATTGGGCGGGTTTTCCTGCTAAATGCCATTTTTACCCGCACGCGGCCATCTTAAGCAGCCCAATTGGGCGGGAAACAGCCCAATCTGGCAACACTGGTACTAGTCTACTATGTAGTAGTATACTGTATGTAGTATACTACAGTAGATGTGAATGTCTTACCTTATGTACTGTTGTTTTTTCCTTGAGTGTACTTTACTGCATCAACCTGCCAACTGTGTCCTCTCGACTTTCACAGCATCTGTGCCCCCACCTGCATAAACACACATTGGGAAAGATGTTACCATACCAATCCAGCCAGTGTTGCCAAATTAGCGTCTTTTTGATGTCCCTGGCGACTAAAAACCTCATCTAGCGCCTTTGGCGACTTTTTGGTCCATCTGGCGACTTTTTAAAACGAGCATTTTCAGTGACAAAATCATGGTTTCCAACATTATTGTAACTCTGCGCCGCCGCCCAAACCGTTTCCCACTGTTAAGTAGGGCTGCAGATTAGCTCTGATCTCCAAAAAGTAGCTAGCACTGCCAATTTGTACAGTGGACGAAGGCATGTAGGCACGTTTTCTGTAGATCAGCACGCCGTGCGTGACGCTGTGACGTCATCTGTAACTTCATGACGTCATCTAGCGACTTCTAGCGACTTTTCAGCGAGCCAATATCGACTTTGGCTGTTTTTTTTCCAACACTGAATCCAGCTCTAAAAGTATGTCATACTCTACGTCAGGGGTAGGGAGTCTTTTTCCTTCAAGGGGCCACTTCAAATTCCTCCAAGGGCCGTAAAAGTCCTCCGAGGGCCATGCTAAGAACACAAACCAGGATTTCCCCCTGCACTTTAGGCCCAAGTTAAAAACACAACCCAGCTTCTCTAGGTCCCCTGAATATAACATAATTATAACGTAAATGCAATTTCTAAGATTTCTTTACAAAATATGCCATATTTCATATGAAGATGCATAACATTGAAATTATATCAGGGGTCGGATAAAATGGCCTCGAGGGCCGCAAACTGCCCTCGAGACATAGGTTACCCACCACTGCCCAACGTAGTGTATTAGCTCACTGGTACCAAATACCCGTCTTAAACTTTAGAACGTCAGATTTTGTCATACAGACGCAAGTTGCAGCTGCCAGGCAGCATTTAATTCGTCTTGGCTACCAACAAAGTGTGTTTTGCTACAGCAACAAGTATGGTATGCAAATAATGTATTCGATCAAGTATTCGATGCGAATAATGCAAATTTTGGGCTTTTTGCTTTCACCACAGGACAGCTGAAGAGGTTGACAGGAAATGGTTGGGAGAGAGAGATGGCGTAGGGTTGGAAAACGACCTTTGGAATCGAACCCGGGTTCTTGGCATAACAGTGAAATGATTTTGACGTTTGAACCCCGACCAAGCCTAGCCTATGCATGTAGCCTTCGCAAGTCACGGTTTTCCTAATGTCTGGTTCATAGCATGGCCACAAAAAGTTGCCACCCAAATAAAGGTCACACACACTAATACCGGTATGTTTTTGGACACAGCACATTTAATGTATTATTTCAACTTCTGCAATGTCTGGAATTATTTCCTTGCAGTGTTGCAGGAACCCAATGGCAAAGGAACCCAACGCAATTCCAAGAGTCGCATTACACTGGACCCCAGAAGGCAAAAGGAAGAAAGGGAGGCCAAAAATGACATGGCGACGGACTATCGAGAAGGAGCTTCAGCAGTACCATCAAAGCTGGGGGACCATTGAGAAGTTGGCTACTACCAACAGATCGAAGTGGAGAGACTTTTGTTGCTGCCCTATGCGCCGAATGGCGTGATGGGGTTAACTAAGTAAGCAGTGTTGCAGTGCTGATGATAGTACAGTCTGAACGCTGTGTAAAGCCTTCAACACATCCCAAAAAATCTCAGGATGAGGTTGAGGTATGGAATCAACATGCGTATGCTCTCCGAAACGATGAACGTTGACCCGCTTCATTGACACCAGTTTCAGTGATTGCTGGTGCCCATGATTGGACCCTTCTCAAACAGACTTAAAAAAAAAATAATAATAATTAAATAGAGTTGTTCAGGGAGCAGAAAACATCATTTACACATGGATTGGTCAACACAGAGTCCAGACTTCAGCCTCATTGAGAAGTGGGATGTGTTGGAGAAGGCTTTGCACAGCATTCAAACTCTACCATCATCAATACAAGATCTTGGTGAAAACTGAAGATCAGAGGGTTACAGTACAGTACAGGGTTCCACTCCCTACTGCACTCCATGGTTGAGGTGTCCTAGACTAGAGCGAGGCACCTAACCCCACAGTGCTCCAGGGGCTGTAACCAATACCCCTGGAAATTACTGTCAGTCGCTTTGGATAAAAGCGTCAGCTAAGTTTAATGTAATGTAATGTTTAATATTCTAAGTATTTTCACACAACCAAAATATGGTAGGTAGCAACTTGAACCCATGTAGCATGTGAAATTGATATTGTACCTACACTGACTACTACATGACAGGATATACACAGACATTTGAGTGAATAAGAGAAGACGAATATTTGGTGCAAAACTGATGAACAATGCAGTCATCTGTAGTAGTGTGAAAGCCCAACTGGGAAACTCCAACTCCCATTATCATTGTGGCACAGCACTCCACAGCACACAAGTGTTCACTGCACACAACGAAATAGCATTTATGCCTCACCCGTGCAAGAGGGCAGCCCTCAATGGCGCCCCAAGAGAGCAGTGAGACGGGACGGTACCATGCTCAGGGTACCTCAGTCATGGAGGAGGATGGGGAAGGGCACTGGTTAATTACTCCCCCCACCAACCTGGCAGGTCACACCTGCAAGGTGAGCTTTAAAGAGTTTTAGCCTATAAATTCAATTTGTGCTCTTAATAGGCTACTTGCTGCTGCTCCATTAATATGAGACACCCCTCGATGAAAAAGACATTAAAATCTCACCCTACAAAGTGGGACGGCATTTTAAAAACAGATAAAAGAGGTAAACGCACACACACACACATAAATCTTCGTAAACTTCTCCCGCCAGATGTATGTGTGCAACTCAACTACCGGTATTGTATACCAATATATCCAAAAAACATGCAGTTTAACTATACTATGAAAATTAATTAATGTTTACATCTCTTTTACAATGCAATTTGGAAGGTTGCTTGTGGCTTGTTTGTCTTTTTTAATGAGTTAGCAATGTACTCTGGGCCGCTGGCAAGCATACTAATAATGTGAACAATTGCCAAAACAAGTGTTCCTCTTTTTTGACAAAATGAGAATGCAGATTTAAAGAAATAGAGGAGCTACCATAACTTCTAACAGGTAACCAATACAATAATAGAAAGAAGAAATAGCAGAACACCGTTTGTAAGTGAGTATGTGTGTATGTTTGTGTGTGTGTGTGTGTGTGTGTGTGTGTGTGTGTGTGTGTGTGTGTGTGTGTGTGTGTGTGTGTGTGTGAGTGAGTGAGTGAGTGAGTGAGTGAGTGAGTGAGTGAGTGAAAAGTGAACGGAATGTGTTGTAGAAGTAATCACAGAGAGGTACTATAGGTGAACCATTACAAGGCAGCCGAGACAGCCGAGCATGTTTCTATGGACAACGTGGTGGCACTTGCATCATCCTCACCGACCAATCAGAATATGTCTACAAAATATTCAGAAGGAGTGTCCTAGCAACAGACAAGTAGTGCATTTTCTACATCATCTGATATTATCGGACAAGCACGGATATGCCCATTCTCTCTGCTGTATGCAATAGAAACTCATCATGCTAAAAATTGAACCACATTTGAGAGCGAGAGAGAGAGATAGAGAGAGAGAGAGAGAGATAGAGAGAGAGAGAGAGAGAGAGAGAGAGAGAGAGAGAGAGAGAGAGAGAGAGAGAGAGATCTTTCATTCGAATGCTTGTTTAGTTTTTTCATAATTTTACCTGACCATAATCTTTTGATGGGTTCCACACAGTGTGTCCCTTGATTTGAAGAGCTGCTAACCTATGTAGGCTACCATATAGCAACAATGCAATAACTGATAGGCCTAACCCTTAGAGACAATTTCCCACATTTTTTCAATATTTTTGTTTAAGTCTCACTTAATTACTCGGGCCTGAAAGGTAAAAGGACATCTTTCACTGACATCTTTGCCCTCCTCTGTTTTTATTTTAAGTCACCTGTCCTTGTTTTCCCTGATGTCTGCATTTCAAATGAATGAATAAATAAATAAACTACATTGAAACATTGAGGAGCCTACACAATAAGAATCAATGTATGAGTAATGTATTTAATAATTGGCCTTACATGGAGTGTCATGTCTTCTGGGTGTATCTCTAAATGTCACTGCAACACTAAAGCGGTGTGGAGCATGTAACACTTACACTGACAGCTGCCTTACACATCAAAACAAAGGATGTAGGCTACTGACAGATTGCATGAAATCATTTGCGTCCATACAGCAATGTCATGTAATCAGGCTGTTCATCTTGCATGATTAGCATGCTCTTACAAAAGGTCTGGGAGAAAAAAAAAACATAAATGGTCTTGATTTGGGTATCAAACACAGTTAGAGCATCCATATATGATCATTTTAACTATGCATAATATCGCTACAGATATATGGGTATGGTTATAATGAAGTGTATTTCACTTAACTAGGCTACTCTTCTCTTCCGCCCACTGCGGTGATAGAGGACAAGCCTCAGCTGACTGAAAATAGCACATTACTTCCCCTGCATACCTCCATCCGATCCTTGCCCCTTATGGATCCTGTGTGTGTACGTTCCCTTAGCATAATTTCCCCCCCTCACCCTCATTAAGGTTTAATGCAGTCAGGCTTTTCCTTTATCAACGAGGTTTGGAGTATTAGTGCCATTATGAAGCTATTCTTCAGCCACTGCAACACAGAAACACACCCTCTCTACAACCTTTCTTTTTTTTGTAATCGGAAGACACTGGACTACAGCTCTATCCACATTTTCAGAATCAATTTCCCATTCCATCCATCCATTCCAATCCATCCATCCATCCAGTTTCCTCAGGTCCTTTTCTGCTCAGACCAGATATTTGTCATATACAGCAGCATATCACCATGTCAAACCCTCTTTTCATGACCTCTTCAATGGTCTCTCTTTTTCCATCACATCTCTGTTATAGCCTCATTGTCAGTGGGCATTGCAATGAGAGAAAAGGGATGGGTAGTAGCCTATGTCAGTGAGAAGGATGGATACATTGACCAGGAAAAAATGGAGAGACGAGGGAGAGACGATGCTAAATAAGCATGTTCACACACACACACACACAGAAATCCAGTACATGCAGACACACAGGCTGTTCTGCTTACCGGTTGGATATAACTCGTGGATGTCTGCAGATCTAATTGTCTCCTTTAGTCAAGTGCAATACTAGATGAATCAATGCCGATGTTGGTTTAAAAAAAATGGATGGTCCAGTTGGTTGGAGGATGAAAAGCCAAGCCAAGCCAAGACAAGCCTCCTTTTATTCCAGCTCACGGCTTGTGGAGAGAGATCAACCTACACAAACCTACACAGTGCTAGTTGCTTGCTAGCTACCTCCAGCACCAGACTCACGCCCTCCTCACCAGCTTGTGCAAGCGTGCTGCCCGTCTCTCCTTCCACCTCGTTCTGTTCACTGTCCTTTAATTCAGGTTTTTTTCCTGCTGTGTCTGTGCTCAGAATGCTTTTCCGACACAGGAGCAAATGCACCCAGAAACCCAAGTGTTGTATTTTTGTGTGTCCTTTTGCAATAGCAAATTAGAAATTTCTTTTTCCTTTCCCTCAAACCATTTTCTCTTACAGCTCCCCTCTCTCCTGCTGTTGTTTTCCTTGTCCCTCTCTCTCCCTCCCTCCCTCTCTCTCTTTCGCTGTCTTCCCTCTCACACAAAGACCCCCAGCAGCAGCCCACTAAAGCCCCCCTCCCCCTTAGGTTACAACAGACACACACACACACACACAGAGGCTGCTCCGCTCACAAAGTGGGGGGTGGATATGGTGCTGGCCTGGGTGCTGTGTGTGTGTGTGTGCGTGTCGGTGTGTGTGTGTGTGTGTGTGTGTGTGTGTGTGTGTGTGTGTGTGTGTGTGTGTGTGTGTGTGTGTGTGTGTGTGTGTGTGTGTGTGTGCGCGTGTGCATGTGTGTGTTCTCAGGTCTTTATGGCTGTTCTTCCTTGCTCTGCAAAATACATAAACAATCCATCTCTAACCAGTCTGTGACAGAACAACATCATTTCATTTCATTTCATTTCATTCATGTGATGCAAGTGGACAGATGACGGCTATATACTCTGCATTCCAGAGGCAGTCTTGGCCCAAGGGTTAGGGAGGTGGTAGCCTATTTAGATCAGAGAGCTGCATTTTTGAATCACACCCATATCAGTGGCTGAAGTGCCCTTGAGCATGGCACGTAACCCTACATTGCTCCAGGTCACTGCAACCAATACCCTGCTGTAATAACTCAATAAATTGCTTTGGACAAAAGTGTTAGCTAGCTCAGTGCAATGTACTGTAATGTAAAGTCAGTGAAGATGAAAAAATACAAATCTGATCATTATAAATGAGAGATTATAAATGTGTTCATATCATATTCTGAAATTAGTTAGTAGGCCTATCTGAAAGTTGGACTCAAAGGACTAAAACTCAACTGTTTTTTAAATATTATTCTTTTTTTTAATTGACATCCTAATGTTTGTGTTTATGGATTACATTTCTCTTGGTGTGTGTGTGTGTGTGTGTGTCCGTGGGTGTGTGCGTTCAGTGTGGTATTGTCTGTATAAGTAGGCTATATGTTAATTGCATTGCACTGTACTGTCTATATGTTTTAACTCCAATGTCTGGTCAAATGCAATTTCAGTCTTCTGCGCCGATGCCTGTTGCATAGATTTTTCACAATAAAGTACACCATGACTTTGATTGGAAATGTAGTTCAAGTTCCTTATATGGAACTAAAGAAAAATAATAAAACAGCAATAACGTGAGGTGTTGTATTTGTGAGCTATTGCATACATACGGTGTATCGATTTATGCAGTACTGGTAACATTTCAATGAAGAAATTGGTCAAAAACATCTTCTTTGAAGTAGGCCTATGTCAAAACCCATGTACATGTCTCAGAATATTTCTGGCAATATTTTTGACTGATAGGGAACTGTTAAAGAAATATTATAATTATCTCTACAGGAACCGTTGTGGGGAAGTCCTCAATGGCTGTCTTGATATTTTTGCGTTTATTCTATGTATGTGTTGTGTTCTTCTACATCTTTAATTTTGGAGGGGGGTCTGGTAACACCAGTGCTCTGCCATGCCTATAATTACATTACATTACACTTAGCTGACACTTTTATCCAAAGCGACATACAGCTATTTAGGTACAGGGTATTGGTTACAGTCCATGGAGCAATGTGGGGTTAGGTGCCTTGCTCAAGGGCACTTCAACCATGGATAGAGGTTTAGGGAGAGGTAGCCTACTGGTGGGATTCAAACCTGCAACCCTCTGATCTTAAGTCCATTTCCCAAACCACTTGGCCACCACTGCCACATTGCTGCAGCTGTTGTGGAAATAGTTCACACTGCTACAACAGTTCATTTTGGGGGATAATATGACTCAGCGGACCAAGGCACCAGCCATACAGTCAGGGACCAGGACTCATGCTCAAGGCTGGCCAAATTTAACGAGGTAGTGTATGCTGCCATATCCCTGCTTTCTGTCCTGTTCTATATTTGACTTTACATAACAGCAGTACATTACATTACATTTAGCTGACGCTCATTATCCAAAGCGAATTAAAATGTTTTTTTTTTTTCTTTTTTCTTTTTTTTAAAGTACAGGGTATTGGTCACAGTCCCTGGAGCAGTTAGGTGCCTTGCTCAAGGAGTGCGGTAGGGAGTGGGAAAATGGGATTTGAACCTATAACCATCTGATCTACGGCCCATCTCCTTAACCGTAATTAATTAGGCCATAGCTGCCCACGGCTGCCTCTATTCACATAGAGTAGTGTTTGTCAACGGGGGCGGTACAGGCCCCCAGGGGCCGTTGGGGAGCCCTAGGGGGGCGTTGAGAAGGACACAACTGAGTGAGGGCAGGGCTTAGTCACCATTGGGGGACATTACTCTTATTTTATTTTTCAATACTATGGGGCCATAGGCAGGTTTATGATGAAGTCAAGGGGGGCGTTGGGATGCTTGCGATGAGGCCGAGGGGACGTTTGTTCAAAAAAGGTTCTGACATAGAGCTACCCCAAGGAGCTATAGTCACTTGTCCTCGTCTAGCTCCGTTTCTGCCACCTTTTTCCCTGCCCAATTTCCTTTTTCAGGTCCATCACTTAACTAACTGAACATTGCATGTCAAAAATAATTGTGCTCCTTTCTAAGAAACAAAATGATGCAACTAATCAGTTTTAGAAATCTCCTTTCAAATCTCAGATTAAAAAGATATCAATTTGTAGGGAGCTAAAATGCACCTGTCAATCACAATGATGTTTTAATTTTTCACCCACATATGCCATGTTTACATACATAAGTTAAAAAAAAAAACTGATTAGAAACATCCCACATACATGTAACCCAAGGCTTAAACATCAGACTGGGAAATAATAAATAAATGCTGTCACATTTCCCCATCTGCTGTACCGCTGCCTACACCCCCCCACAGTTGAGATGGTACATTCCAGCCACTCTCACTCCTTATAAGGACAAAATGCAGAGTGAATGGGAGGCCAGGCCGTGCCAGTGCAGACAAACAGGTGGGGAGACGTGGAACAGCTAGAGCAGTGGTTCTCAACCTTTTTAGAACAAACGCCCCCTTGGTCTCATCACAAGCCTCCCAACGCCCCCTTGACCACAAGCCCGACAACGCCCCCCTTAGTATGAAAAAAAAGAATGAACTAATGCCTCCAATGAGAAATAAGTACTGCCCCCTCTCAACTGTATCCAGCCCAACACCCCCCTGGGGCTTCCCAATGCCCCCTGGGAGGCTGTACCGCCCCCGTTGAGAAACACTAAGCTAGAGCACTGATTCACAAACTGTGGACTGCAGATGGGCCTTGAGATGTCCTGAAAATATATCCCGGATTTATAGTAAATAATATTATTTAATTACAGCAGTGTAAAGTGCAAAATATGACATAATTGAAAAAATATGGAAATATAATTAAATAAAACTAGCCAATTCAATATTATTTGAGTATCATATTTAGTTACAATAAATCATATTTAGTTACATATTTAGATACAAAAATGTTTTGGACATAATAGCAGTAAGCCCATGCTGATACAGAATAACTAGTGCTTTGGATGACTAATCCGGTATAACATTCAGACACCACTTCGTCCCCTCTTCCCACTCTAGTCTAGACGCACGTCAGCATTTACACCATCCAACCATTCGTCTGATGACGCAGTGTTGCTCATAAATTTCAGTTTAATACTCAATAAACATACTATATTCTTAAAAGTAGACATGCTGTAGATCAACACATCAATGTCCAAGACGCTGCTGAACTGGCAGCGGATACACCTGATCTCCAACTGAACTTCTTTTTAGAGACGGACACGTTTCAACTTTTATCCAAAAGAATTAAGCCATTCTGGAGAGTCATTGGGTAAAAAATATGGTAACACTTTACTTGACGCCGGCAACATACATGTGACATAACGGTGTCATAACATTGTCATAATGCAGTCATGAATGTGTCATACACATTATGTCAACATCATAAACATTGTATGACTTTGTCTTTAAGTGAAATTCGGTTATGACAAAGACAGGCCGAACAATGTCAACTTTTCATGGCCATAAAGCGTTTATGACATTGGCATTATGTTTATGACTCGTTCATGACACTATTATGACACTGTTATGTCATACGTATGACGCCAGCGTCAAGTAAAGTGTTACCAAAAAAAAATCAGGATCCAAGGCCTGGCTCTCTTTTCATTATTTGGAGCCCTTAAATACGCATACTTTAGACTGATTTCAGAATTTCAGTCTCATAAAGTCAGCCTACATAACACATCATCAAAAAATGTATAGTCTTCAAATCACAAATAAGAATTTTAATTCAACAACTTAAAAATGCTCGTACAGCACCCCATAAAAGTGGATTTTGCTTCCGGATGGTAGATCAGTCAACACAAGTCCCAGGCTCACCCAGAGGAATGACGCCCGCTTTAGGAAAAGTCTGTAAAAAAAAAAAAAGCCTACAGGGAAATTTCAAGAGATGTTGTCTTTCTGAAGAAACTTCTTCTGTCTCTTTTCCTTTACATTTCTCTTTCTCTTTTCACTTCACCCTCTTCATGTTCAACTGCATGACAATGTGTACAGTTGAACTCCGTGCTACAAGGGAAATGTCTGTCAATCAATATCTGTTACCACGGAAACGGTGGTAGTTGCCTATTCCGTCTCTCTGACGGAATGTCTTGGCTCTTCTAGGGAGTTGCTGCTTTGACTAAATCCTCTGTTGACACAGTATCTCTTTGGTCCTGGTCCTTGCCCTGCTTAGCATGTGACTCTGAGGATGCTGCTTCTTCTAACCTTCGTTTCTTCCGGACATGGTGCTGGTGGGATTTTGACTTCAGATGAGCTAGAAAGGACAGGAAGGATGGAATTGCTCAGTCAGAACACATCGGACACATTTTCAGATTGACATGGATATTAAATGTTCTGAATGTACAGGGGTGCATCTCTCAAAACCATAGTTGCTAACTTCATTAGCTACTTTGTTGTTTGCAATGCAATTTGCCATTGGCAACTGCCCAAGTTGCTAACTGGTTAGCAACTACGCTTCCGAGAAACGCACCCCTGATTTGCAAAAGGGCCTACCGTGCCACTCTGCGTCTCCTATGATGATCCGATCACAGAGGTCACAGGTGTGGTGGCTCCTCTTGTTCTTGTCTGCAATGTCCAGTCTCAGCGGCTCAAGGGACGGCTTTTCACCCTGCCATGGAGAACAGAAGAGAAGAGAGCAGAAGATGACCAATATATACAGTACAGCAGTGGTTCTTAACCTTTTTGGAACAAACGCTCCCTTGGCCTCCTCACAAGCCTCCCAACGCCCCCTTGACCTCATCATAAGCCTGACAACGCCCTCCTTAGTATTAAAAAATGAAATGTACTAATGCCCCCAATGGCAACTAAGCACCTCCCCCTCTCAGCTGTATCCTTCTCAACGTCCCCCTAGAGCTTTGGCCAGGATGCTTTCCTGGTAAATGAAGGTTTACATAAATACTTAAGTAAGTAAGTAAGCAAGTAAGTAAGCAAGCAAAAGTACACGTAAGTAAGTAAGTAAGCAAGCAAGCAAGTCTGACAGGTATACCTTTTGAAGGCTCTCTAGGACATGCAGAGCGGGATGGAGGACTTTGTCCTCCCAAAGTGTCAAGTCTGTGACGTCAAGGGCATACACTGGGGGCACATTGGAACTCGGCCCTACAGAAAATACAAAGAAACAACATGTCGTCAGGCTGACCACTTAAAACTGATACTGTCCCATTTTTGGAAATAAGCTTATTTTACACCTCTCCTTGAGTTGAATGATTGAGTTTTACCTTTCTCCTGTACTTTCAACCGTTCTCTGAGTACGGCAGTGCAAATTTTACCTCTAAGCTAGCAGTTAACATTGAGTCCTATGAGACCAGGTAGCCGCCATCTGGTCTCATAGGACTCAGTGTTAATTGCTAGCTTGGAGGTAACATTTGCACTGCCATACTCAGAGAATGGCAGGAAGTACAGGAGAAAGGTACAACTCAACCATTCAACTTAAGGAGAGGTGTAAAATCAGCTTATTTCCAAAAATGAGACAGTATCACTTTAAGTGTTTAATGTACAGCTAGAAAGAAGTACATTTACAGGATGCCCCTAAATGGTTACAAAACCAACTTTAAAACAATGTAAAGTAGGTGTTTGCCATCAATGTTTTTTATCATCAATATGTTTATCCTCGTGTAATATTTGTGAATGATACAGCAAACTGTTGAATGATACAGCAAACATACAATTCCTTTCCTCCACACATCCCAAAAGGTCACACTCACTCACTCTTAAGGAAGCGGTTCCGCACCCACTTGTTCTGTCTTCTGGCATATCGACGAGTGGCAATTTTCAAAGCCTCAATGCCTGTAATACAAAACAACAGATTAGGTTGAGCAGAGCTCATCTAAGAATGAAGGGCAGCTTTTACAGTATGCTGCTCAGTGAGAGTAAGGTCCAAACCATAGATTATTACATGAGAAGGGACCTCTTTCCTAACCTGGGTCTCATGCAGATGGTTGTTTCCAACTCTTGTGCGAGTGTGACAGAAATCTTCTTGCACCTGTTCGTCCCCCTCAGGGCGCGAACGTGCGACCTCATCAACTACATCCGTTCAGATATGGGAGGCACAGTACGATACCGCTGGACTAAAGGACCAGTCCCCCATCCCATCGACAGTGTATGAGGCTATCGGGAGGGAGGTTTACTAACATTCCACGCCAACTCTGCTGCTAGTTAGCCTCCATTACACTCTCCCCCTTAAACCTCACTCCCATCCCGAGTCAATCAGCACCACTGTGACGGACTTTATTGTTTTCTCAATGGAGGAGAGGCCAGGAGGCGGGGCGAGGCCACAAGCACAAGTGGAGGACGCAAGGTTGCATATTGGCATGCACCCACTGTGATACCCCACCCTGGCCTAACAACCTCCAACTCTGGAATTTATCAAGACAATTCTAACCTTTCTGCTTGAGTGTTTGGAGGTCTTCCTCGCTCGTGTCCTTGTCTGCTGTAAGAAACTCATGGAACTCCTTGAAGCCGATCGACTGGAAAATGCCGTGCTGGTAGTCCTGGCTGATGATTTGTAAACAATGTAAATAATAATCAGTACGCTCCGTACGAAATACAATACTTTAAAAGAATGAAGATGTTATATAGTATATGTTTGAATATGAATGAATATGTTGGACATGGACAAGATCAACCTATTCATGGTGGTGGTATGGGCAGTATAAATTCCCACATTTTCCCCAGATTTTCACACATTTGCAGTATTTGCAAGTATGACACATTAATGTGCAATTTTCTTCTCAGTGTGTTAAGTACTTAAATTTATTAGTATTAAAATTATTAGCATAGCTTAGCAAGTAATCACTTGACAAAATAGATAACCATATTACATTAATTTTAGAGGGTTATAGTACATTGGATGATGTTTCGTTTGGCTCCATAGACTTCCATTGCTATGCTTAATATGGATACTGTTAAACTAGGCAATGCAAACAGAGAAAAAACAGAAAAAACACATTTTTATTGGAGTTTATTTAGTAGGGACAATGCAGTACACATTATTACAAACATCACAAGGCAAGGCCATGACACAACTTGCAGATGTGAATACATAAAGGGTTTATAGCTAGATAGCTAATTTGCAACCTCAGTCCTTGATCAGACTAACTATTCTAATAAAATACACAAATCAATATAAACTTGATAATCCTCCCACACAGCTCCTGGGAGAAAGGTGGAAATGGCGAGTCCAACAGTTTGAAAAAGGAACATATTTACATAATGACCATAACATTGGAATGTTAAACCTTTATCGTTTTTTACACGTTTTATGAACTACTGAACATTGAAAGTCTAGATGAAGTTCATGAAAGAACTGCAAGGTTTTAAAGGTGCTTTTGGCAACATGAACATCGCCAAACATTTCACCACATTTGAACATTTCACCAATAAACTTTAAGGTTCAGGTTTGGCTTTTGTTGCCAACTTACATATACGATATAACTCTCTTATATTGACTGACATATTGTCTGTGATGATCCTGCTGTCTGTATTCACGACTACAGGCTGTAAGGACTTTGGGCATGAGAAATGCTGCCCCCATGATATACTGTACTGTCCAGTAACACTACCCTACTTCCCCCATATTTTGCCAAGGCCTAACTGCATATGAGCAATCTCCTGAAATGAAGTGGACTGTTTCAACAGCATAGGAAGTATAGATGTGTATGGAGAAAGGTGAAAGGGGAATGTCTCAAACGGGCTAGGCTACACAACGTAAGGTGAACTTGAACTTTTCCTTATGAAATACTTTTCAAGGCTATGAAGTGAAGAAGGCTCTGCGCCACTACGCGTGGGTCTCTGCCCTCATGTTTTGAAATTAATAGCCATGTTTAAATAAATGCTTTTTAATCATTTTTGCACAAGAAGAGTGCCTTGGACTCCCTTTTGTGATAAGACATTACTTTTCAAGGCTTCCCAAGGGTGCCTAATGCAAAAATTTTGGCCCTATCTGCCTGGTAAGCACTTGAGAAGGTAATGTTGATGAGAGCTCTGATTGCAATTCCCCATGACTTGGACATTTTCTGCAGATGGACAGTGAAAAACGATCCACCTTCACCAGGGGGAAGTAGGGTAGTGTTACTGGACAGTACAGTATATCATGGGGGCAGCATTTCTCATGCCCAAAGTCCTTACAGCCTGTAGTGAATACAGACAGCAGGATCATCACAGACAATATGTCAGTCAATATAAGAGAGTTATATCGTATATGTAAGTTGGCAACAAAAGCCAAACCTGAACCTTAAAGTTTATTGGTGAAATGTTCATGTTGCCAAAAGCACCTTTAAAACCTTGCAGTTCTTTCATGAACTTCATCTAGACTTTCAATGTTCAGTAGTTCATAAAACGTGTAAAAAACGATAAAGGTTTAACATTCCAATGTTATGGTCATTATGTAAATATGTTCCTTTTTCAAACTGTTGGACTCGCCATTTCCACCTTTCTCCCAGGAGCTGTGTGGGAGGATTATCAAGTTTATATTGATTTGTGTATTTTATTAGAATAGTTAGTCTGATCAAGGACTGAGGTTGCAAATTAGCTATCTAGCTATAAAGCTTTTTTGTATGCACATCTGCAAGTTGTGTCATGGCCTTGCCTTGTGATGTTTGTAATAATGTGTACTGCATTGTCCCTACTAAATAAACTCCAATAAAAATGTGTTTGTATACACACCTGTTTTCTTGAACACTTTGTTGGTTATAAAGTAGATGGAAATTCTGAAGTTCGGCGATGAGGCCTTTTGAAAGCATTTCGTCTACGCGCTGATCTAACCGTTCATCCAGAGCTGTGTAAAGAAGTATTGAGTGGGAGCGAGTTACCAAACAAATATGGTAACACTTTATAATAATGTCTGCTTATAAAGACTTAGTAATCAATTAACTAATGATGAACAAAACAGTTTGAACAAAACAGTTTGAACAAAACAAATGTTTTTATTATTAGCTACATTTTGTTCACGATTTCACAAATCTTTTAAGAGTATTATTAGTCATTTACAAACAATTTGTAAATGTTTGGTGAATATAAAACATTAACATAACATTTACAAACATTTACAAGTCATTTACACACATTTGTTAATGCTTTCTTCATCATTATTTACTAAGTGTTATTAATGTTTTATAAGCAGACATTAATATAAAGTGTTACCGAAGTATTGCGTAGGAGTTACCAAACAAATATGTCTTTATGCAGAGCTACAGCATGCACCTACAGTGGAGATTAATTAAGTTTTCAGGGAAGACAAATAATGAATCATCTGGTAACTACAGAATAGCACAATAAACCGACTGTAGATCAGCATCATCAATAACCCTGGAATTGACACCAAGATTGTGAAAATGTGATCATTATTAGTAGAGATATGGGTTTCGGTAGCTATACTGGCCAGTGCGAGAAAGCGCCCCCTAGAGGAGGGGTATAACGGGGTCAGGAAATTCGAAACCTATCATTTTTCAGTTGTAGGACCTCAAACAAAGCAAATGAAGCAAAAGTATCAATTTTAGCACAAAAATCCAACGGGAGCTGTTTTTCAGACACTTCATACCACACCTACATGGTCGATGGAGATAACTCAGGTAAACACAAAAACACCAGCTCTAACCTCATTTAGTACACAGGTAAAATCATAGCTACTGGATAACCAAAACTGTCAACATAACTCTGTGTAGTCTGCATTGATATTTGTATTTGGACAAAAAAAAAACAAGAATTTTCAAAAAGACTTTAGCACCACCTCGTCCCTGTCTGTGTACACATACTATGTACACAGGCAACTGTAATGTTTGTATCTCTATGACAGTGACATCACTGACATACTGTGTTACGCTTCGATCAAGTTCCTGTGTATTTCATGTGGTATTCGACAAGGACCCAGGACCGATTACAGCCTGGGTTTTTTCGCAACCCTTGCCCATCTCTCTCTCCCATTATTATCCTGTTTCCACCTTACCTGTCCTGTCTGAATACAGGACAAAAAAAAACAAAAATGAATCTTTTTTTAAGTATGTGTGAAGATTCTAGCCAGGCTGTGCCCTCCTAGTGATGCAACACTTTCAGTGCTTCAACTAGTCAGTTCAAGAGCAATGAAACAACTTTCTGACTTCCCGAAAATACGGGAACTCCTCCCACTTTGTCAGTAAGCACACAACCATAAGCACACCAATGGAGGCGGGTCGACCATGCCGTTTGGGAAATGATAATTGTTATGCTCTTGGTTAGACCAAGTCACAAAGAGATTTGAACGTCGATGATAATCAGGCTATGAAGACTCACCTTTTATATCGGAATTCAACCAGAAGATGCAGGTGTCCCTGAACCTCAGTGGGCCTCCAAGATGGTCGCCGCCCTCCTGCCCTCTCTGCTGCTCCAGCAGCCTGCTGTGGGCCACTCCCGTCTCCTCAAACACCTGCAGACTCCTGAGACACAGAAACAGACAGAAAACACACACACCGTTACACTTCAGTTTACTGCTCCTGATACACATTATAAGACACAAAACACATCGTTACACTTCAGTTTACTGCTCCTGATACACATTATTAGACAGAAAAAAATACACCGTTACACTTCTGTTTACTGCTACAGCGTAAGAAACAGCAGGCTCCTCTCCTGGCACACCATGTTGGAAAGGATTCATCTTGAAATGAACTGTTTCAAATTTAAGGCACTGGTCTTCAAACATGCGCTAAATAAATATGATGTCATTCCATCTCGACGCAGGTGTCACACTGGAATTCTATGAGGTTAAAAAAAGAACCTTGCAAGCTTGCGGGTGTCATGGGGATGCACCATGGCTGCCATTTCGGGATCCACCTCCGCCAGTCGCCGGTGCAACTCAGAAGGTCCTAGTTTCTGAATGGCTATCTTTGGGTCTGGGCTCTTCAAAGGCTTCAAAGGCTGCTGTGATTCACCTTCATTGTCCTGTTGCACAGGGAGGAAACAGGGTTTTATTCAGCCTTATTTTTTAGTTCTCAAATACATGGGTCCTACATTTTTGTTTTCCCCTGACTGCGCGAAACTAGCTGCGCACAACTCAACCTCTGATTGTTGGAAACCGCTGTCGGTCAAAAAATTAGCTTACGTGGTTGGCTGCCAGTGTGTCTTAGCCTTACTTACAATATCGTGTTTACAAACACAGTGAACCCATGTATACTGTACAACATACACGGTTCAACTGTTTCATGCAGATACGTACATAAATCCAATCAATGCCTGCATCTATTCACATTGCTGGAAAATGTAGACTTTTTAATCAATAAATATTGGTTTCAGAAATTGGGCATATTAAAGCCGTAGAGGTCCACAAAGGCAATATATTAAAAATAAATGTTCTGCTCTAAAGAAAAAAGGTATAATTCGGGATATTTGAATATCCTGATCATATTCGGGATATTGAACTGCATATACATGCACTTAATGACTTCCTCAGATGTTTTGAGGCACCTAACCCCACATTGCTCCGGGGACCCTAACCAATACCATGCAAATAACTAAGTCGCTTTGGATAATATCACCAACCAAATGTAATGTAATGTAATTCAGTGACTCTTTCAACTTACACGTCACCACCTTAGAAACAATCATGAAAAAAAAATTAATAGTAAAAAAAAAAAAATCAAGGAAA
Organism: Engraulis encrasicolus; assembly: GCF_034702125.1. Classification (NCBI taxonomy): domain Eukaryota; kingdom Metazoa; phylum Chordata; class Actinopteri; order Clupeiformes; family Engraulidae; genus Engraulis; species Engraulis encrasicolus. Next base: position 43,841,948 of record NC_085876.1, read on the forward strand.
TTGCTTCAAATACATAACCCCTTCAAATAAGTATACATTTGTAAAAAATCCACAGAAACAACACTAACGACTCTTACACTAGTATTATCCATCAGCACTTTCCATAGCAATGATTCGATGAAGTAGTTTGTCCCTCCAACAACTATCGGCAGCTTCTGGCGCTGGTGAAGATCCTCTATGTGCTGGGCTGCATTAAGACCTTTTAACAGCTTGGAGATTTGTAATTACTTTCATCATCATAATCATCATCATCATCATCCAGTGTGTGTGTGTGTGTGTGTGTGTGTGTGTGTGTGTGTGTGTGTGTGTGTGTGTGTGTGTGTGTGTGTGTGTGTGTGTGTGTGTGTGTGTGTGTGTGTGTGTGTTTATGGTGGGGGGCATGAAATGTATAGTATACCACCCACTGCACCATTAGTGACTGATTGTAACGATATTGTATCGAACAAAGAAATCGCAAAAAGCAGATACTGGCCTAATGATCCCATTTCTAAATTTCTACCCCTATAGCTTCCTCTTGCCCTTGCCCCTTGCCCCTCCAAACGGAGCAGTAATAAACGGTAGGGCTGGAAATGCAATCCATATGAATTGAGACACCCCTTCAACAATCATGGAAGGACAGTCATAGCATTCCAAACCAGCCCCTCTATGCTTAAACCAACAATATCGCTTGTAATAACAGTAATTAAGGACAACAGTGTTGCACACTCGCAATTCCTTCACAATTCGACCGCCCCCACTTTGAAAACCACTGGGCTACACCATTGCTCTCAATTTTTTTTATTTTAATCTACTATGTTGTATGTTTTGTTTGTCTTTTTTTAGTGTAGTCTTGTCTTTGTGTGCTATTGTAATTGTCTGTCCAAAATGTTTACTGTACTCCCAAAGCGCAAGACAAATTTCCTTTGGGGCAATAAAGGTGAATATTCATTCATTCATTCATTCATTCATTCATTCATTCATAGGATATGAGCTGGAGTGCGCGGTTCCTGAAGTCCACCACGGTGTACCTGCTGACCAGCGGGTCCAGGAAGCTGATCATGTGATGGGGACACTGAGCATGCTCCTCCACAGTGACTTTGTTAGTGATGATGTCTAACCCCTTGTAGACCTGGGAGAGAGAGAGAGAGAGAGAGAGAGAGAGAGAGAGAGAGAGAGAGAGAGAGAGAGAGAGAGAGAGAGAGAGAGAGAGAGAGAGAGAGAGAGAGAGAGAGAGAGAGAGAATGAGAGAATGAGAGAATGAGAAAGATAGCTAAGGGTGTGTTTTTTCCAGAACATGACTGTTTTCATGGCCTGTCCAGGTGGTTTTGAAAAAGTGCTTTTTATATTTGCACATAATACACAGTACAGTGAAATAAGACTACACAATTATAAGGCTATATTATGTCATATTAGTAATATGACATTATTAGAATATCCAAAAGAGGGCATACAAAGCATGCATACCACTTTGAATAGAGAATGCATGTAATTGTATGGGGCCCCAGCAAACCATGCCCATGTCTATTAGAAAGGCATGGAATCAGATATACAATAGCCCTACAACATCTTGAGTTTTCGACGTTGCTTGGCGCATGACACATGGTACATGTCAGTATGTCAGTGTTTGAAAGCTGCACATGTGTGTGTGTGTATTGTCTGTGTGTATGTTGTGAACGAATGTGTCAGAGAAAGAATTGTAAATCCATATATGAGTAGGTGTGTGTGTGTGTGTGTGTGTGTGTGTGTGTGTGTGTGTGTGTGTGTGTGTGTGTGTGTGTGTGTGTGTGTGTGTGTGTGTGCGTGTGTGCGTGTGTGCGCGTGTGTGTGTGTGTGTGTGTGTGAAATTGTCAATGTCATTTTTAAACGTTTTTGTGAAACTGCACATTTGGAGAAACACAATTTCAAACTTCTGTGCTAACCCTGTTACATAGATGTCTGACAATAAAGTACACTTGATTTGACTTGACTTGACTTTTCTTGAACTGACAGCACAACAGCCATGTAGCCTATGCGTCACGGATGCAGGCAAAATAGGCATGCTAGTTTTCCCTCAATCATGTCTTACCTGCATCGAATCGGCGCTTATTATTTCGCCTTTCAACCGTTTACCGATTTCGATGGCCAGTTTAGATTTGCCAGTGCCAGTGGCACCGAGAATAACAACCAATCGGGGTAATGTTTTCGTTATGGTCTTCGGCATGCTGCAGGTGGACGCCATGACACAGTCCCTCACTTCTTCCTCGCGACACTTTGCAGTCTTGCTGTAGAACTAGTTGTAGGCTACTACCGCCACCCGCTGGACCGAAGTGGCTATGGGCTTTGGGGCCTACTGATGCATTGCCAGGTTCTAGACTAGGGCTGTGTCTCAAATGACACACTTAAGTCAGTGCACTTACAGTCAGTGCACAGTGCACACAGTGCACTGAGGTCTTTAGTGCATAGTGTCGTGGAAAAAATTGAGCACTATGCACTGTGCCCTCACTGGAAGTGACGGCTGAGCATGGCATTAGCTCGCCAAAATATCAGTTGGCTACTGTTTACAATGTACAGCGTCAGGTGCTTGTATTTCCATTTCCTTCACCCCAGAGGACAGCAATCACACATACAGTACTTTGGTTGGCATGAAAAGGTTGGTGTCCCATCAACATTACTTACAGAATTAGGAGACTGTTGACCAAACTCTTCTACTGAACTGAATGCCACATTTCCTCCGTGTCATTGTCAACATGGCCGCCGTTTAGTGCGTGCAGTGTCCATGGCTGAATCTCAAATGGTGCACTTGTGCACTTTAGTGTTCATGTTTCAGTGTGCATGCCGTATTAGTTACGCACTGAAACATAGTGCCCGAAGTGCACAAGTGCACCATTTGAGATCCAGCCCATCATTCAAGCACTGCATTTTTCCGCCATTGTTAGGGGATCATCCTGGCACTTTCAGTGCACTGGCTCAACTGAAATTTTCAGCGTGAGCGCCCTAGGCACTGAAAAACAGTGCCCGAAGTGCACAAGTGCGTGATTTGAGACACAGCCTAGGTTGGGTCCCAAGGTTTCTGATTTTGGCACGAATAACGCCTGAATAGTGTTTGGTTCTTGAATTGAAATTAATTGTAAAGTAGTAATAGAGTAGACTACCCTAGTGTTTGGGAAGAGTACCCCACCACCTGACACTCCGCCCAAAATAGCCTACAGATACAATTTGGGCAGATTGTCAGGAAGAACATTAAAATGGTAAAACCCCAGAAAGGATCATGATCTGCTTCAGTAGCATAGCCTACATAGTGAGATGCACAATTATTTTGATTAAATGAATGCATCCCCAAACCATGACAGGCCTAGCCTGGTTCACAATCACACCAGACGGTGTGTGTGTATACACCGTCTGGTGTGAACCAGGCTATGACAGGCCCACTTGACTGCATGGGTTCTTTACTTATTTGGTTACCACATTTTGTTTATCCTGTTATTGGGACAGACAGACTAAGGATATGGATTGCTGGAGCCATGCCGTGTGGTCTGGTGATACGAAGATAAACAAATTTGTTTTAGACGTGTCAAGCATCGCATGTGTGGTGGTAAGTGAGTAGTTCTAGCACAAAAAGTGTTTTGTGCTTACAGTCAAGCATGCTAGTGTGGATTCCAGAGACCCTTGGCTATTCAGAATTGCCCCCCTAATAATTCTGTAAGGTCTTGCAAGTGTTTGCTGTCAGCTTCTTTTTTTTAGAGGCCAGCACCCCCACAGTCGAGTGAAGCCTGCAGGCTGCTCCAAGCTGAACAATTGACTTTGCTGTCAACTTCCCCAATACATTCCTCCAAACTTTTTTCTCCACACAATATTCCCTGAACAAGGTCTACGGCTCACTGGGCATAATGGTCAGGACGCAACAGAGAGCTATGAATGACAACACACAGTCTGCTGAGAGGGCATCCAGGTGGCTCTGGGTTAAAAAAGGAACAGCGCCATTTTTGAAAACTCATTTTATCCCTTCAATTTAAATTGAATTGATGACCCCATCATCATAATATGTAGAGTTCAGATGCAAAACCCCCTAACTCCATTTCTGAAGACCTGCACTTCTATATTTTTAGAGAACCCAGTTGTTGGTTTGGTATACATTCATGTACTTGATAATACATATAAATAGTTATATTACATAAATCAAATTTAAAAATATGCAATTTTGATAGCTTTGTTTTAAATAAAAATGAATTAAGATCATTTTCTGAAATGGCACTTAGGAGGTTTTGCATCTGAACTCTTCATATGTAGGCTATGTGACAAATAAAATAACTTGAACTTGAACTTGAACTTGAAATTATTGAGTTTATTGAGTTATCAAGTTCTTCCAACCATTTTGGTAAAAAACAGTTATATGTCATTTGAGCCAGGTGACTCCATGGTCTATGTACGCATTTCTGCTGGCCTCTCCAAGCTATCCACAAGGACAAAGGAACACTGCCTTGTGTTGAACCCATAGAATGTATAATGTTAGACAGTATACAATCTATGGTTGAACCTCATAAAACCTCTGGTGATCCCAGCCAAGGATTTCTGATATCAGTATTAGCTCTGCCACTGTCGTTAAAGGTACACTGTGCAGGAAATGGTCAAAAAAGGTACAGCAACTACGCTGCTCATTGATTGAAACTGGGCTGCCTATTGCCAAATTTGACCTTTACATGAAAGTTTACTAAGTAATAAACAACTATTTTCTAGTATGGTCCAAGTAGAGTCATTTTTGCAGCTAAAAATAGCTATATATTATATATATTATAAATATATTATTGGAAATTCACAATGGCGGATATGGAGAGGATCTCTCTTTTCATGTATGAAAAGTGCAATCTCCCCAGTCATAATGAATACTGATAATTTGATAGTGGTGGTAGGTATTCATGGAAAAGGAAACATTAGTTCATGGACAGCATGCATTCTGGAAATAAACAACTAAAAATCTCACACAGTGTCCCTTTAAGATCACAAGAAATCTAGGTGTCATGACTGACCATGTACCATTCTCATAGCCTCAGTTGCATGGTCATGCTGCTTCTTACTCTTCAATATAGGCCTACAAAAAATCAGACTGTAGGCCCCTGCTATCTCACCCGATATGCCACTCAGCTTCTGGTACAGGTCATGGTCATCTGGCGCTTCGACTCCCCCCTGACTGGTCTTCCAGCTTGTGCAATAAAACTTTTGCAAATTGTCTAGCATAATGTTTCTCAACAGGGGCTCTTTTAATTATGAGTATTATTATTATTGTTGTTATTGTAACAGCACATCAAAGACAAACATTGGAAAGGCGGGGCATAGTGCACAAATAACCAAAGGAGGAAAATACATTATAAATTGCCATTGGAGCAATAGTCCTTTCGGCTTTTCGGCTGTCCAGTCCTTCTAAAGAATTAAAATAAGTAGGCTACGTAGCCCAATGATACAGTAGCGGAGGATTTTTTTTGTTATTATTGCAATAAAGAGGATGACAAAGACATGACATAACAATAAGGCACACAAGGTCAAGTAAACATAGTAAATATGAACAATTTTGATTAGGTTACATTAAACAAGTCTAATAAGAAACAAAAATAATAAAATAGACAATAAACAAACAAACAAGAGGAATAAATTAAAGAATATTCAAAAGTCTGTCATTTTTCTTATTATTTACAAGCTTCAGAGAGTTGAGAAGAGAAGACATTTCTAAAATAAATATCATAAAGAAGGGTTGCATTTTTTCCACTTTTGTTTATGAATAAAAAACTTAGCATGTAAAAGGAAGAAATTCTCTAAAAATTCAAAAGAAGGGTCACTTGAGTTTTCATAGTAAAAGAAAATATCTTTAAGACTGAAAACATAAAGGTCTTGCTGTGAGTAGCAGAGGAAAGAACTTTGACAGGAGGTCGGTGACGTAGCCCTAATGTGTTTGTAACGTGCACTTCATGGCAGCAGGGGGCAGCAGAGACTCGACTTGTATCCCTCTAATGTGAGGAAGCAGCCAATCACCAACCAGAACTGTCAACAGTGGGCGTGTCCCGGGCGCAACGTGCATGGAAAGCTCTTCTCATTGGACCAGCATTGCACAACATGCCCGATGCATGGTTTGAATTTCTAGTGTGTTGTGAGTTGTGCTTGCTTGCCTCGTAGCTCTTTGGAAAGTTTTTGCAAAAGGTGAGAAGAACTGTTTACTGTTTTTAATATATTTATCTATATAAGTATCCGGACTTGCACTGGAAATATTGTTAATCAACGGAATTGCATGCAGTATGTCGTGCTGCACTATGGATTGCGTGAGCCTTGTGCAGTACATGTCGCTGGTTTAAAACCCCTGCTTGCTTGCATGGGTGTAGCGCAAAATCCCTTTGCACAGACTAACGGTTAAAGATTCTGCATCAAGGACCAGGCCGGTACTTTGCTGGCCTGGCCAGCTACTCTTGCGTCTGATTGCACGATACATTTTGTTTTGCATTCTTCTTCTGTCAAATAAATGCATATGCGTTCATGAAAGAGAAAATATAAATCTACCCAGCACACCGACAACGGTTGTGCTGACTTCTCTTTTCTGCGTGCCAACTAAGACTAAACTCATTTCAGTAGGCTAGTGACTAAACTCGACAGTGGGCATTGGCACGTAAGGAGTTATGGGCGCATTGGACTTCCAACACGCATTCATGCTCGAGTACCGGTATGTATTTTTCCTTTTTTTTTTTTACACCAGGTAAATCAGGTATCGGGCAGAGTATCAGGTGAAAATGCGTCCCGAAGGGGCTCGCCGGAAGGGAACCCCTAAAAAAAGGTCTCCACCGGCCCCTCCACCAAGAAGGCGACGAGAGAGTGGAGGTAAGTGTTAACTTTTGTGTTGAAAAAGCGTTGGCCCTGTTCTGTAGCAAAATCTAATCCACCAATTACGTTATAGTTAAAAATGCATGCATGCATTAAAATGCACGATCATCCATTCGAATGGGTGATTACAACATGTCTAGCCTCCTAATAACCATTTCAATAGTCTTTCCCAGTCAGGAACATCAAGGAATTTGACCATTTTGTATTGCAATCAAGGAGTATCATGGAGTTTTGTTGAGAGCAAAGTGCAAGAGCAGAGCATAAGCTACGATACGTACCGCTTACACCATCTGATCTCACCCATTCTATCGTGTGATAGTTCAAGTTCAAGAGTTTATTACAAAGTAAAAACAAAACAAATACAAACAATGGACAATACACACAGCTGCAAAGCACATACAATAAATATAACAATGGGTAGACACGAACAGTAAACAGAGAGGTTCCCAGCAGGCATTACATTAAAATTACATTACACTTCGCTGACGCTTTCATTTGTTCAAAGCGACTTACAACTATTATTTTTCAGGGTATTGGTTACAGTCCCTGGAGCAATGTGGGGTTAGGTGGTTAGGTGCCTTGCTCAAGGGCACTTCAGCCATGGATGGAGGTGTAGGGAGAGGTCGTGGGGGATTCGAACCGGCAACCCCTAGATTGAAAGACCAACTCTTTAACCACTAGGCCATGGCTGCCCCATGTGGTAGTACACACAGTAGTACAGATTATGCTGAGATAATAAAGTGCATTAAGGTTAAAGAGCATAGAGAGTGGGAAATGATGGTTCGTTAATGTGTCTAATACGATAATATAAAATAAACGATTACCATTTCTAAATGCAAAAGTCATGCTCCATTCCTCTTTCAGACAGGCATTTGCTGTCATATTTTCTAGTCTGCTTTCTTTATTGTTGTTAGTCACAGCCACAGATGCACAAAACTGTGACCCCAGCCGTGGCCTAGTGGTGGTTAAGGAGATGGGCTTTCGATCAGAGGGTTGCCGGTTCGGATCCCAACCTTCCACTCCCTACACCTCTAATACAAGGCTTAAGTGCTTTTGTGCAAGACACCTGATCTAGCCCCACACTCCTCCAAGGACTGCTGTCACCACTAATTAGAATGATTTGAAAGTTATAGAAGAAGCGCAACAGTGCTACAATTATGGTCAAGGTTTTAATGTGAAAGCTGACTTTTCCGTCAGTTAGACCTTCATCAGATGAACGTCAGCTTTCACATTAAAACCTTGACCGTAATTGTAGCTGTGTTGCGCTTCTTCTATAATTTTCAATTGATTTCCATTGAGATAAGCTGCACCTGCAAACTTAAGTTTCAAGGTGTGCCGGCCACCTCCTCCATACCACTAATTAGAATAACTGTAAGTTGTTTTGGATAGAAGTGTCAGCTAAATGTAATGTGTAGGAGCGGGAAAGGATCTGCACACTGCTTGCAAAAGACTCAACTTACTAGGAGCAACGCTTCGATCATAGATCCTCTTCAGGCATCTTGATCTATGATCGAAGCGTTGCTCCTAGTAAGTTGAGTCTTTTGCAAGCAGTGTGCAGATCCTTTCCCGCTCCTACATGTGACAGTTTTTTTGATTTGGCACCTGTTGATGCTTTTTTGCTAGATGTGCGCACTTTCCACTACACAGCTAAATGTAATGCAATGTTTCTCCTGTTGTCAACACCATTGTCGTCTCATTGACTGCCACCTCCAGAGAGCTCCCCGCGCAAAAAGAGGCGCTACAGGCCAGGCACCATGGCCCTGAAGGAGATCCGCAAGTACCAGAAGTCCACCGAACTGCTGCTTCGGAAGGCACCCTTTTCTCGAGTGGTATGTGTAACAGGTTTATTTTCTTCCACTTGCCACTGTGTATATTGCCTGTGAAATGCTGCGCTGGCCCTTTAAGAGCGCAAGTGGTTACGGGAACGAAGCGTTGGTATCTTTCAGTTCGTTTTGGAAGTGTAAGGGCTGGTGCCCTGGATGTTTTGCAGCCCGTCCTCAGCTATGTACTTTTGTCTCGTCTTCAGAATAAACACTGACTGATGAAGTGAAAACACAACACAACATCTGTTGCATATGTACAGCTAACTGTGTTTTAAAGGTGCACTGTGTAATGTTTTTTCTTTTAGTACTTAATTTACAGAATTCACGCAGCCTATTCACAAATGCGTAATAATTAGAAACACTTGCCACCACCATAAAGTTCTAAGTAGAAGATAACCAAACTGAACCAACATGGGCATGACTATGAGCAAGTTTATCTCATTGCTGAATGATTGATGAATGGACGTTAGATTGTTTGCTGTGAAGTGTTTCAGGCAACCGTGGATTCATGATAAGGGAATAGGTTGGATCAGAGGGGTTGCCGATTTGAAACTCACCTTTACCCTTCCATTAGGAGGAATGTGTGACGTCCCTACACCTCTTGAGCAAGGCACCAAACCTCACATTTCTCCAGGCACTGCAACCAATGTGCTGGTATAACCAGCAAATGGACAACCTGGATTCATTCGTTTTACAATCTAGTGTCACCTTTTTTCCCAAATTACCTAAATTGACCTCTCCAGTTCAATCAGGCGATTTGGTCATTTGGAGAATTTGGCACTGGATTGTAAACCAAGTTGTCCATCATTAATATTTGCTGTGTGTATTGTTGGATAAAATTGTCAGTTAAGTGTAATGTAATATAGGGTGCGTTCCAATATGCGACCTTGCGTCCTCCCACTTGTGCTTGTGGCCTTGTACCAGGAAGTAATGCGTCGTGATGACATCACTGACAACAGCATTATATTTCAATGTCTCGCAAAAGCTCAATTGTAATGTCATTTTCTCATTTGCACAATGGATGGTATGGAATGGTATGGAATAGTCCCCCAAAAATTGTTGTGGCTAAGCTGACAGCGGGGAAACTTAATTGTTTTTCTCCACGGAGGCGGGGCATCAGCAAAACATGAGAACACAAGCACAAGTAGAGGACGCAAGGTCACGTATTGGAAAGCACCCATAATGTTGAGTCACTTAAAGGGACACTGTGCAGGAAATGGTCAAAAAAGGTACTGCAACTATGCTGCTCATTGAAACTGTGTCGCCTATTGCCAAATTGTACCTTTTCATGATAGTTTAATAAGTAATAAACTCATATTTTCTAGTATGGTCCAAGTACAGTCATTTTTGCAGCTAAAAATGGCTATTTTTGGAAATTCAAAATGGCGGACCTGGAGAAGATCCCCCTTTTCATGTATGAAAAGTGCAATTTTTCCAGTAATAATGAAAACTTAGAATTTGATGCTGGTGGTAAGTATTCATGAAAAAGTTAACATTAGTGAATGGGCAGCATGAATTCTGGAAATAAACAACTAAAAATCTCACACGGTGTCCCTTTAAGAGCACTGTTGATTCCTGTTGTGTCTGTATGTGTCCTGTGTGGCAGGTGAGGGAGATCTGCATGGGCTTGAGCAGAGAGCAGTACATGTGGCAGGCCTATGCCCTCATGGCACTACAAGAGGTACGTAGGAGCTGGAGCGCTTTGGCAAGCTTTTTTGAGCAAATATCCCCTTGACCTCACCAGAAACTAATACCATAAAATTGCTTTGTAAGCAGCTTTATATGCCTCATGGCACTACAAGAGGTACGTAGGAGCTGGAGCGCTTTGGCAAGCTTTTTCACTTTCAAAAAGCTTTGTAAAAATGTTGTACTTTAATTTATAGATCATCCATAAAAGTGAACTTGAATGACAGTATCATTGGGTGTTTCGATATCAGGAGACATGGTTCCACTACTTTGGGTTTTGTCCTGCTTTTCTAAAGTGAAAACACAAATTCACAAACAAAATCTTATCTAGTCTAATATGTACAATATGGACTTTAAAAATGATCATTAAAGCTTGCTGGTAGAGCACTTGGGTAAATAAATAATTTGCCTTGTGTTAAAAACAGTACCGGTATTTGTAAATGCCTTGTTAATAATTAGTTAATTATTTCCCAAGTGTTACTAATATCAAAATTGCTTTGTAAGCAGCTTTATAAATAATTTATAATAGTATTTACATATTATTTCTTTATCATTTACAAACATTTGTAAATGTCTTATTCATTATGAGTTCATTATTAACTAAGTGTTACTAAAACTTTGTATGTGATTTATAAGCGCCTGTTATTCTAAAGTGTTACCCATATCTCTGAGTGCTGAGCACTTTGTTCTTCCGGACACTCACTGTAGGTTACGCTTCTAGAAAATGACAACACTGCGGGCTAATAGCGCATATTCTGTTGTATATGAAAGTGAGATGAGTGTATTACACTGTCCTCGGGACAATCATGTGCCTGTGAGACACCAACTTTTGTGTTCAAGTCATGTTATTGTATGCTAATGGAGTATTTGGGCCAACTATAATGGATATCTGAAACTATCTCGCGGGCCAAATAAAATGACCCCGCTGTCCAGATTTGGCCCCTGGGCCTGAGTTTGACATCTCAGGTTCATAGGCTTTTAATGTTTGATTTATTAAAGCACAGCTGCTGCCAATTTCAATATGCAATTTTATTGATCCAGTATGTGGAGGGGAAAATCCCTGCTTTATCCCTGCCGTCTCTGCTTTCATTCGTTTTATTCTTGGTCCTATCTACAAACCCCAACTCCGATGAAGTTGGGACGTTTGGTAAACAGTGAATAAAATCAAAATGCTATCATTTTCAAAACATTCAATCTATTCATTAGATGGAGAATAGTGAAAAGACAACATATTAAGTGTTAAAACCGAAAAAAATATTGTTTTGGGGGACATATGTACGCATTTCTAATTTGATAAATCCAACACGTCTCAAAAGAGTTGGGACGGGGACAATAAATGGCAGCAAATGTCGAGGAAGACTAAAAACAAAACAAAAGACAACACTTAACAGTTAAATACATTAACCGATGAGATGATTTTATATTAAAAAACAGTGTTAATTCCTATCTTGGACATGATTTCACCAGCTTAAATGGTGGGTGTATTCCTTGTCATGTTTTGCAATGTTTTCCTTTCTGTAGTGCTTACAGTGTGACAGGTCTTGACCAAAAACCCACCATTTTATCACCTGCTGGTCCTTATGATGGGAGCCAAACTGTTAAAACATAGTAGAGAATGCAATTTGACCTTACTATGTGGCAGTAATCGAAGATCTCCCTTCAAAATATAATGCATGGGTGGCTTTTCATGCTGTTTAAAACCCATTTATACCATTCAGCACTGTATTTAACTCTACAGATGAGTGAGAACATCTTAACCAATGCACTACTGCACCCGCATGCCATCATGGAGGCTGACTTTTGAAGCTAGCACTAACACAAGTTGGATGGTCCATTTTCACTGTAGCACAGGATGTGCAATGCTCTATTATTGTCAAAAAGAATGGACTTCTACAACTTCTGCTGACTTCTGTAAGCAAAGGACAGTTTCCCATGTCTTCTGGGTCTATTTCAAGTGAGCTCAGGTGCTTAGGAGAATGTTACACCCCTGTATCATTTTCATGCATTAAGCATTCTTAATATGGTCAATTTTCAATAGCTCTAGCACTCCAGGAATTAGAGTGAGACTACAGCCAATATATATTTCATGATGTCCTGAACCTATACAATGATTTTATTAACAAAAATATGTCTTATATACACTCAATCGTGGTAAATCAAAGGGAATTCAAAAATGTATGCAATAACTATGGCAATTATTCCCTTTGCATCTTTAATTCTGAGTGACTCAGCCTCTCTGTGATGATCTTATACCTGGACACCTATATTGTCCATCAGTACAATTCATTTTGAAATGTTCTTCTTTGTTGTTTTATCTTATTTGGATGTTTACTAAATTTCACTGATCCCCGTCCCAACTCTTTTGAGACGTGTTGGATTTATCAAATTAGAAATGAGTACGTATGTCCCCCAAAACAGTATTTTTTCTCAGTTTTAACACTTAATATGTTGTCTTTTCACTATTCTCCATCTAATGAATAGATTGAATGTTTTGAAAATGATAGCATTTTGATTTTATTCACTGTTTACCAAACGTCCCAACTTCATCGGAGTTGGGGTTTGTAGCTACCCGTTTGTTTGCGTCTTGTTTCCTCACTCTGCTCCTCTCTCCCTGTAGGCTGCGGAGGCTTTCCTGGTGCGTCTCTTTGCGGACGCCAATCTCTGTGCCATCCATGCCAAGAGGGTGACCATTTTCCCCAGGGATGTGCAACTAGTGCAACGGATACGGGGGCCCGACAATGTGTGATAGAGTTTGAGAGAGAGTGGAGTGTCTGAGAGAGTGGAGTGTCTGAGAGAGAGAGGGAGAGTGGAGAGTCTGTGTATGAAAGTGAATGTCCGCGAGTGTGTGTGTGTGTGTGTGTGTGTGTGTGTTGGGGGGGGGGGGGGTTTTTTTTTTGTTTGGTATTTTTATTTGCACGGGGGGGATGTTGGTTTTTTTAAATAATGTGTTTTTAAATCTTTGTATTGATCTCTTTAATAAATGTTTTATCCTTTTCTACTGTACTTCTTGTACTAAAATTCTTCATATATTAGATGTTCAATTCTTTAAAATCTTTTAAAATCTTACATGACCTCAAATGAGTAATGTATTCTGATGGTGTGCACAATAATCACAAAAATATAAAGTAGACAATCTATTGACATCAGTGGTAGGGAAAAGTTTGTACACCCTTTGAAATTTCTTACATTTCTGCTGAAATTGGTCATAAAATATGGCCAGATCTTCTCGAAAATGACAACAAGGAACTGCCTTAACTATTGTATGTATTGTATAATCAGCCAAACAATTGTATGTTCTATTTTTATTGACCATACGATGTAAACATTCTCAAGGGAGGAACAAGGGAGTACACCGTTTGCTAAGGATCCTTCAAAAGCTAATCAGAGAGGCCCAGCTGTGGCTCAATCGGCTGGGCACAGTAGCCAGGTTGTGCCCTCCTAGTGATGCAACACCTTCAGCGTTGCTACTAGTCAGGTCAGGAGCAATGCAAGTACTTTCTGAGTTCCCGAAAATACGGGAACTCCTCACACTTTGTCGGTAAGCAAACAACCATAAGCAAACCAAGGAAGGCGGGTTAACCATGTCGTTTGGGAAATGTTAATTGTTATGCTGTTGGTCAGACAAAGTCTCGAAGAGATTTCAATGTCGAAGATAATCAGGCAAGGGCACAATGCTCCAAGCCACGCAGCTTGGTCAATCAAGGTGTGGATGGAGTCTCCAGGTCTGAGTCCCATGGAAAACCCCTAGAATGAGGTGGTCACAAGCCATCAAACAAAACTCAGCAGAGCCTTGTGCATTTTCGCCCAACTTTGTGAGAACCAGGGTAATGTGGGCTATGATTATGTCCTCGATGTTAAGTCACTTAGGTTGAAAAAAAGAGTCTACCAAATGTAATGTAATGTAATGAAATCTAGCCAAAGCTGTCACGGGCCCTGCACACAAAAGCACTTGTCTGACTCCTTTTTATGTATTTTACTTAAAAAAATTATTTAGGATTATGTTGAGACTGGTGAACTCACTTCTGGTGAATGCACTTCTGCCTGCACTATATTTCCATATTTATTACAATGGCTCCCTCTGCTGGGCAAAATTAGAAAAGGGCTGAGCTCCCTCACCAGTGTCTTCATACTCCAAAGTTTAAAAAAAAGAAAAGAAAATTAAAAGGAGTCAGACAAGGAACAAAGTGAATTTGTGAGCAGGGCCAATGACAGCTTTGACTAGCTTACTTTTTTTTAATTTTTTTTTTTTACCCAAAGTGACTTGAAATCGAGGACATAATCATAGCCCACATCACTAACAGATATAAGGTGCACAGGAAATATACAGGACAAGTGCAGATGCTGAGTAGGTTTGGTTTTTTTTTTAAGTGCATGCACAGTGTACAGCGCAATCCTGTCTGTGACAAGATTTCTCTGACTCTTGATATGTTTTTATTTTTTTTATTCTAATCTCCACCAAGAAGGTTATGTTTTCGATCGCATTGGTCTGTTTGTCTGTCTGTCAGCTGGAACTCAAAAAGTTATGCACAGATTTTGATAAATAGGGCGAATTTTGACATTCCATTTTCTAACTCCACAAAAACAAGGCAGAAAGACTTGAAAAAAAAATTCGGGTGTAACACAGTCAAATATTCTATCAAACAGTTTCCTTGGAGGAGGTCTGTACTCTCAGAGAATTTCTAGCTGTTATTTAATGTTTCATCTTAATGCCTTAATTTTCTCTGACTCATTTTTTTCTGGTTTCCTTTCTTTTTACTTGTATTTTTTTATGTGAAGCACATTGAGTTGCACCTGTGTATGAAATGCGCTATACAAATAAATTAGCCTTCCCTTGTGAATTATCGTAAACAGAAAATTATATTTTTAAAAAAGGTGCATTTAGGACGTTATTAAGCCAATGTGGTGCCCCTGGGCACTAGGCTATACCTAAAAGTTGCACCCTTTATGAAACATATTGTAAAAGCAGAAAGCTTGCATCATGTGGTGCCCCGTCAATGGTTGATAATGGTTTGTGACCCTGTGCACTGTGTCAGTGGACCTCATGGATAATCAGGGAAAAATGATAAATATAATTTATTTCAACATGTTTAGTTCAACACAGTCTGGCTATATGGTTAAACACATCCAGGGGCGCCGCTAAAAATGTCGGGCCCCATGAAAGATTCAAATTTTATGCCCCCAAAATGATAAAATATGTTATCAGCATCCTTCCAGGGGCTCTGTCAGTGCTGTCGGGCCCTTAGAATCTGTAACACCTTTCCCTCCCTCACAGCACCCATGAACACATCATAGTCATGACGTCCAATGGCCCCAAGACAAGAAAGTCACCCACTTGAATAAAGGACATTTGGCTCTTTACCGGTATTATGTGGGTACGTGTACCACACCATGACTATTTGAGGAGCAACAGACGTTAGTCATGTGCACTTGATCAGATTTCCTAGAAGTAGGAAGTGACGTGTGTGTGTGTGTGTTGGGGGGGTGGGGTGGTATTGAGTGTATTTCCTCTTTTTTACTAAAATAAACCAGCAGACAAATACTGCTTTCCATGTGTGATTGCACACCATCCCCTGTCAACGTCAACGTCCAATATAGGCCTACTGATGCATAGAAAGTATGAGAAACATACAGTTGCATTCTATAGACATTTAAGACAGAGTTTTTCCCCCTCACATTGACAGTGATTTCTCGAAAAGGACAGTTGCAAACGAAACATGAGTTTTATTCCAGCAGTTATTGGATGAAGAAGTTTTGCTCTCTGCCCTGAAGTAAATCTCAATGTGAAATACCCCCATCATTCACATACCCCATCGTGAACATGATGCTTAGTGGATGATGCTCAGGGTGTGGCCTAGCTGCTGCATGCCTTGCTGTATCTGAAATTAAGACAGTCAAAAAAGATAAGGCGCACACAAGAATTTCAAGTTAAAAATGTGTATTGTTGCTGAAAAATTTCAAAAGAAGTCATCGGAAAAAGATGGAGCTAAAAGACCTAGTCCATTATCAATGTCTCCAGTAGGAAGCGCGTGGCAAGCAAAATTAGCAATACATTAACGTTTAACAGTCTTTGATCAGATTTACAGAGCGGAAAAGGAATAATAAATTTAAAACAAAAAACAGTAGATTATTTTGGTCTGGTTGCATAACATCAGATTAGAGTAAAAAGACGACACTCTCTTGCTTATTGTCTGTACTAAAAATTTGAATGACCCATGTCCAGGTTACAAAGCCACATTTCAGGGGGGTCTTACAAAACATACTGTGTAATCGGGACATGCAAAAGACCATTAATGCATGACACTGAAAATACTTTACTGCCATAGTACTACAACACTATGGCTGTGCACAGAGCCTTTAGTAATACATTACGACTTGGTCATTGCCATTCTAGAAACAGCTAATTGTTTTTTTTTTTTTTTTTTTTTGTTAATTTTATTTATGTATTTATTTTGGGGTGGGGGGTATTTACAAGACAGTATGAGAAAACACAGGAAGTGGGAGAGAGAGATGGGGGAAGATCAGCAAAGGAGCGTGGACCGGAATCGAACACAGGTCCCTGGAGTAACAGTGCAGTGTTAATGCTGTTTGAGCCAAGGCCAACATTACACTTTTTAGTAAAGACAATAATCAAGACAGTGATGACTTTCATTGGACGCACACCTAAAGACACCAACAACAGCTATGCCTGAGTTTGAGTGTGCCTTGAATGGAGAAGTGAAACTTGTTTACACAACATGTTATGCACAGCGTGAGTGACTTCCTCCCGGTGACAGCTTTGGCCAGGCCCGGGACACAATCATCAGAAAGGACACTCCTCTCATTACACGGCAACTGGCCTGTGTGTGTGTGTGTGTGTGTGTGTGTGTGTGTGTGTGTGTGTGTGTGTGTGTGTGTGTGTGTGTGTGTGTGTGTGTGTGTGTGTGTGTGTGTGTGTGTGTGTGTGTGTGTGTGTGTGTGCCTGAATTCTGATCTCTAGTGGTCTCCACTGGCTCTTCCATGCAAAGATGTATGAAGTACAGATGTAGAATTACAGGTATTTCCAGACATAATTACATGACTAGAAGAAGAAGTACTCTTCCAGATGTAATTGCAACACTAGAAGTACTCTTACATATGTAATTACAACACCAGTAGTATGACCAGGGAAGCCGCATGGGGGGACAAAGGGGTATGTTGTCCCGGGCCCCGGGAGATAGGGGGCCCAGAATTGGGTCTTCATTACATTATATGTATTGGGTCGGGGGCCCATTTAGTTGATTTTGTCCCGGGCCTGGCCAAAGCTGTCAGCGGCCCTGAGCATGACATTACATAGTTGAATTGAAGGAGAGGATTGTGGACATCCCAGGAAAAGGTGCAGGACGAAGGCCAACTGTAGTTTTCAAAGTGAGAAGTCCGCACACTTAAAATCCTTTTTGTTGTATTTTATTTTTTCATGGCACCTTAAAAACACATGTTGAAACCGTGTAAACCACTTCTAGTGTTGTATTTACATCTGGAAAAGTGCTTGTCATTGAACAGGTTAAGGTGCCAATTAAGTGTCCCCGAGACAACAACGTGTAGATGTGCAGGTTGCACTTTCATAAGCCTTTGTCTGCCTCTGATACTGAGATCTACGTTCATCAGCATAATCTTTTATATACCATTACAAAACTTGAAATAAATGATGATTCACTGAGGAATTGTGTATAATAACACACTGAGGGAGGCAATGACCTCTTCTTACTTTTCAAACCTGAAATAAATATAATATACAATAACACAGTAGAAAGGATATAGTCAATAGATGTCAGAAATTAAGCAATGGAAGTCTTAAATTGCTCAGAGATATGATATCCATCACAATATTTTTTAGTCGAATGCTAAATTTCAAATGTCAAATTCCCTGTTCAAGTCTTGTTACACTACTGTATATATTAATGGTGTATGTGGGCCAACTGTAATATGCATGTGAAATAATGTCACGGGCCAAATAAAATCACTTGCCTGAGTTTGCCACCCCTGCATTAGCTCATACTTACGGTAAGTCTAGTTGTGCAATGCTTCAAGGTTGATTCCTGTCAGTTTCAATATGCGGTTGTAGGGCCGCTGCTAAGGTTTTGGAGGCCCTAAGCATAACTGATCAGGACCGTCCCCCCCCCCCCCAATTAAATAATAACATTAATAGGCCTATTAATGTTAATAATAGTATTATTATTATTATTATTAATAATAATAATAATAATAATAATAGTAATCATGTTCTATATATCTATAAATATATGTTTTGTAATGTAATTAAAAAAAAAAATTCATGGTGTTTTTCAGTCAATCTCAATTTAAGAGGCCCCAATTTTGGGGGCAAAGTGGTTGGTGCCCCAAGCACTGGTTGGTGCCCAGTAAGTTCATACTCGCGTCTAGTGGCCGGCCTGTGCGGTTGTATTGCTGACGCTATCCTCACCCCAGAGGTTATGCAACATACTGAGGCACCCTATGTAACGCAACAATTACTTTTGAGAGAATGTTGAAACGTTTTATTTTTAAAGTTAACAAACCATGCCCAATGTGTCACCATATACTGTCATGTCTACACTGATGCGTGAGCCATACAGACAAATGCTGACACTGGCAGGATTTCTGGTTACATGTAGGCTTATGCGAATATTTTTAAACGCGGATATTTTTTTTATCCATGTACATGTAAACACAATATGTGGATAAAAAAAAAAAAAAACTCCATTGTGACAGGTGCACTTTCGTCTCCTAATTTGGATATTTTTAAAAGCAGAGGTTTGCACATGCACATTCTAAAACTCAGGTGCTGTTTCCACGTAGCTGGATATTTTTATTATTTTTATGTGAATAATATTTTTTTTCTCCTGGTTGCATTGGTTTTGGCCTTCCGTTTCCACGTGGCAGATATTTAAAATCCAGGTATAAAAAGCAGGAGAAAAAATATCCTGTTTAGGGGGCTGAAACGCATTTGTTACAATGGAGGATTTATTTTTATCCACATGTTGCGTTTACATGTCAATAGGAGAAAAAAAATACCCTGCTAAAAAATATCCTGCTACGTGGAAACAGCACCTCAGTTTACATGAAATGGAAATTTCTCTTTGGTAGTGGCATACGGAGACACATAGGCCCAATCTCAATTCACCCCTTACCCCTACCCCTTACCCCTCCAAACGGAGTCTGGCTGGCCGAACCCCTCTTTTTTGAGGGCTACAAAGTCCTCCCCCTTACCTCTACCCCTCTGCCTTAACGACTATTGGGATACCCCTACCCCTACACAACGGAGGGGAGGGGTAAGGGGTAGGGCCAAGGGGTGAATTGAGATTGGGCCAAAGACACAGGTGAATAGCAGCTGTTGCCTAATAATTATATGTTTGTTAACTAGGCCCATGTTGCACCTGTGTATTAAATTTGCACTGTGCAATATTTTAAGTAGGCTAGTTTATTTTAAAAATTCATGCTGCCCATTCACAAAGGTTGCCTGTGTTATCATCAAATTCTAAGTATTCATTTATGACTGTGAAAATTGCATTTTTCATACATGAATAGGGGGATCTTCTCCATCATCCTCATTTTGAATTTCCAGAAATTGACATTTTTAGCTGCAAAAGGCACTGTACTGCATTACATTACTCTATGCCTTAGGCCAGGGGTGGGCAATTGTTTTGGTCCGAGGCCCGCATTGGCTTTAGAATATTGACCAAAGGGCCGGATGCCACAGACAACTTGCCCGTGTCAATAATAAAACATGATGTACGTTGACATAACTTGCAGCAATGATATTTCTGCACATTGTGCTGTAATTAAATGTAGATGGATCTTAAATTCGCAATACTCTTGTTTTAGGTAGCATCTTAAGAATGTTTAGTAACCGTTTGAATTTGGATTTAAAAATGGTCTTTCTTGTAAAGGCTCTGGGAGCCACATGAAATGGCTCAGTGGGCCGCATGTGGCCCCCGGGCCTGAGTTTGCCCACGCCTTAGGCCTATGTGTCCTGTATAATTATCTCCACACAAAATAATTCAATAAAAGTATTTTACAAGAGAATAAGTACACTTTATACAATACCAGTGTATTATTTCACATTTATTTTGCTTTGCAGTTCTATATGAAGAGTTCAGATGCAAAACCCCCTAACTCTATTTCTGAAGACCTGCACTTCTATATTTTTAGAGAACCCCGTTGTTGGTTTGGTTTACATTCATGTACTTGATAATACATATAAATAGTTACAGTATATTACATAAATAAAATAAAAAATATGCAATTTTGATAGCTTTGTATTAAATAAAAATGAATTAAGATTATTTTCTTAAATGGCACTTAGGGGGTTTTGCATCTGAACTCTTCATATTTTTCCACATGGGCCTGCAAGACAAGTGAAAAGGGATGGTAGAGGGTGCCTTTTGTCACCTCAACCAGAGTTTTTGGGAGAATGCCTGTCAATTAACCTACATTAGTCATATTGTATGCTTAGATCTAGTCCAGTCTTTTCTGATCAATGTTACATAGGCTTAAGTCGAATTTTCAACATTGCACATCAAATCTAAACAACATTTGGCATCAGGATTTTGAGCAAGAGACTGGGTTTCCCAGGGCATCCAGTGTTTTGCCATGTGTTAAAACTTTTGAGAATGAACGTTATATTTTGCAAATTGCGAGAGAGATTCAAGAAATTCCCCAAAGCAATTGAGAAGAGCTGTACCTGTAGCTGCTCATGCATATTGTGAAAGAGCTCCGTGGGCGGCGAGCGTGTGGGCGATGGCGCCTCCCATCGGATGCTGGGTATACTTTGTAAATATGCACTGGTGTGTGAGAGAGCAACCACTCTGCCAGTGGCCGCGATCACGACAGGTAGGCAATACTCGGAGATGTAAGGAAGGAACACAAACTTAGTTAATTGTCTTGTAGCCTAGGCAAAGTTATGACAACTTGTCAACAACTGTTTAAAAGAGTGTTACTGAACTTGCCATGCATCAGAGACGTGCGGTCAGGGTAGGCAGGGTAGGCAGTGCCTACCCTGGGATAAATGTCTTAAAAATAAAAACTAACACGTGTTTTAAAAAATATTCTTCAGAGTTCACATACACAACAATAACATTGATTCAGCATAAATTATGAGCTGTTTAAAGTACAGTATACGCAGGACAACGATCAAAAACCTAAGTAATCGCACGAAGCAAAGCGCTCAGGCTTGGGCAGGTTGCCGTGGCAACGCGCAGTCCCGGCTGGTAGCAGAGACAGGCTGCTGGTAGCCTGTCAAAGCAGAGCTTTCGAATGCCAGCCAGGCAGCCCGGTAAGGCTCGCTTTTCCTCTGCCTACCCTGCCTTCAGTGCTGTCAATGTATAAGTTTGCGCATGCGTATTAAGTTGTCACATAGCTTGTCAATGGGACTAAAAGCAGAGCCTTTAGACTGTGGCGGGAGTATGTGAGCCAATCACAGCTGCCAACATGAAAAATTGTTACAATTCAGGAAGCCTTCCTGCTATAAGTATGATAGCAACAACAGCTAGCAAGGTACGGCTTGTTCAAACTCTAGCCGTACAGAAAACATGGCAGTCTTTGGCGTTTTGCCTTTATTACAAAAAAAAAAAAAAAATCAGAGAAGGAGCAAGAAAGATGGTTCAGATGACAGGCAATAGCTGAGCAGTTTGCAATCGCTGCATTGTGGAAATATTCAACATCAGATGGGTAGCAGCTTCAAGTAGTTTGAACACACTGGGACAAAATATCTTCATCATGTCAACCACCCCGGGCTTTTAATGGAACTAACTTGCATGGAAAACATACTCGTGATTCTGCTTTAAGGTAAGATTCATCTAATTATTAAGCTGTGGGTAGCCAAATTTTAACATGAACATGCTCAAGTTTGTCGTGGTGCCTTTTGTTGATGGGCCAGGGAGGTGTTGACATTGAAGATTGGTTGTGCTGTGGACACGAATAGACTGTGTGTGTGTTATTATGGACGCGAGATTGTTTTTTGAGCGTACGACATGACTTCATTTTCCTAATTTATTATGATGATGACTTAATACGCGATGCGTGAGGTGTGTGGAGCCTGTTAGCAAGTTGACATGCAGCGGTGTTCTTTTGAAGTGCGCGGTGTACGAGATCAACGTTGGGCTCGCTCGAGTGACTGGGATGGGTGCTCACCTCACTCAGAAATTGACTTGATTTGAAACACCGTGCACAACCGTTGCTGAAGTGTTTGAGAATACAATCACGCACAAGAATGAGTCTCAGAAGTGTTTTCGTTGGTTTACTCGATGGAGGCCTACCAGTATTTACTGTCTGAATGCACCGCTCATGTTTGTTGAGTTCGCAAGCAACCCGCCCCCTTGCCAACTTTCCTTCTTGTCTGAGTGTTTGATTAGCAGCACAAAATGCGTCAATGAAGCCGGAGCTGTTACCTAGGTTGGTTTATTGCTAAATGTAAATCGTTTCCCCTCACATGCTATGGTGTGATTCACTTTGGTGAACTAGACATTTTATCTTCTAAACAAAGTAGGCTACACTGCCACCCTGCATCCTCCATGTGAAACACCCTGGCATTTGCAACAGAATAAACAGAAGAGGAGCAAAGTCAACTGCTAAAGCCAAAAGTTAAAGCTTTCCCCCCAAAATGCTGTGATGTTGTAGCTTTCTAAATTATTGTAAAATGTAGGCAGAGTGTACAGAGTAGGCTATGGGTCCTTGAGCTACCAATTTGGCAATTTGACAAAAAAAGTCTAGCTGGCCTTTTCAACAAATTGAAATTATGCATTTTCACTTATTGTTTCAGATGTAAGGTCTACTGACAATGTCCATATGTCTAATAGTTTAGCCTATTTACTTATTTAGTTATTAGAGCTGTGGTGGCTAAGCACTGATGGCATTTTATCTTATAGCCTACTTTATATTTACAGTATTTAGAGAAACATAGGCCTACTAATTTGTTGCACATTAAAGACCTTATCAGCATACTAGGTGAATAGGCCTAGTTGCCGATCCAAGGTTGTGGCATAAGGCATGAAAGGGGACTATTTGTTCAAAGTTTTTAGTCTTTTATAAAAGTTTCTAGCTGATAGTGACTCTCCAGATTTGGTTAAAATGCAGGAAATTGCATCTAAGAAATAAAAAAATTTCTGGTGGAGGACCCCCAGACCCCGCGCTAAAAAATACACAAAAAATATGTATTTTCTATATTTACTGCCTACCCTACCATACCCCTCACTGCACGTCACTGCCATGCATTGCCTCTCCATGTAGCGACACAACCGCTTGGATCAATTAAAAACAGTTAACCACTTGTTAAATTACTTATGCTTGCTTACTTAGCGTAATAGGAGTTGCTGCTGAAATTGTAAATAGGCTTGGCCTACTGCTTGAAATGTCCTATCTAATTTATCTGCGATTAGGTTAAAGCTTTGGATCCCCACGTTGATTTTTGAACATCACCATGCTGCAATAGTTGCAACATGCTGAACTAATGCAGGACTTTATGGATTAGGTAGTCTAAACTTAAAGTACAATGCTAGTCGTGTAATAGTCTATCCGTTGGTTGGTTTATTACAGGGGATGGGAAGAACGTTGGGCACCATGGCGCGCACGCGGCGGCAGGTGCACTTATCGCTTGCAGTTCTTTTCTTGTGTTGCACAGGTGGGTAATTTCCGTTCCCTTTTGTCTTACTTGAGTAGTAATGATGGAGGAAAAGGAGGAGTTTTAAATTGTTAAATGTTAAATGTTCATTTGTACTGTATTTATTATTGACCACTTATTGTTACCAGTCCATCACTGTTACCTGTCATGTCTTGTGCTTTATGTCAGTCTGTAAGATGTCAGTCTTGTATGTGTTGTTCTGGCATGGTGTAGAGAGAAAACGTAATTTCATTCTCCTTGTATGTCTTGTGCATATGAAGAAAGTGACAATAAAAGTTGACTTGACTTGACTTGAACAGTCTCTCTCTCTCGCTCTCTCTCTCTCTCTCTCTCTCTCTCTCTCTCTCTCTCTCTCTCTCTCTCTCTCTCTCTCTCTCTCTCTCTCTCTCTAGATGCCCAAAGGGTGTTTAGAATTGATCCTAATCATGGAAGCATGAATGGAGCGACAAGAATCACCATAAAAGGGGAAGGTGAGAAAGTTTTGGAAATCTGTCTTGTGCACTGTGCACACTAACAGCAATTTAAATCCAACTGAAAGAACAGAATATTGTTGTCAGTTAAGTACTTCAACTACATGCAAGATACACTCAGAAAGCTGTGTCCAAAGTAGTAAGACTGAAAACAAATAACTTGGCTGGGTTAATCCCTGGTAGGTTTTGCCCAGGAGAATCAGTTTTCACTGAACCCCGAGGATGCTGACTTTGGGAACAGTGTGACTCTTGTGTCCAAGACCCGGTCTTTTCCCTGTGATGTGGAACGGGACTCCACCCATGCCAACCAGATCTTGTGCTACACAAGGTAGGCCTACAACAATGGAAACAGTCCCCCACAGAAAAAAATAAGCCTTTGCCTTCATTAGATTTTTTTGTAAAGTATTTGTAAATAGCTTTACATTTGTAAAACACTTTTTACCAGGATGTAAATTTGTTAAAGGGGTATGACACTATTTTGGGGCTTAATACAGTTAAAATCGTTGGCTAGGGTTTATAAAGGTGGTAAAGTGTCTTATTTTTCATGTTAAGCGTTGTCTTGCTTTAAGACCAGTTAAAGGAGGGAATATGTCGCTAAGCTAGTGAAAGTCAATGGATCCGTGTAGCATGCTACAATGCTACATGCTACAGCACCCTTTAAGGACATCATGCACACAGAACACACAGAGCCTACTTGTTCAAAAGGCAGTTTTATTATTGCCCAAAGCCCAGTGCACAGTAACAGCTGTGGTGTAAATTCAACACTTAGAGAGTTAAATTTAACCCTCATTATAGTGCTGGTCATACTCTCTAGGTGTTGAATAAACACTGATAATTGACTGTGTATTAGCATACATTCATAGGTGCTGGAACCTAGGGCTGGATGGCGGTGTGCGGTGTAGTGCAGTCAGGGCAGGATTAAGATGACCTGGGGCCCCGTGACAAGTCTACAGGTTATGCTCTGGATGCCCCTTCCCATGAAAGCAATATGACATACATATTGTGACAAGGTATCTTGGAAATTACATAGACCGTGTCATTCAATTAAGTTATATTCAGGGGACCTATAGGAAGGATAAGGTCATGTCTACCAGGTGGCTGAATTGAATACTAGGCCCAGATTGCATGCGGAAATCTTAGTCTGTGTTCACAATTCAGCCCTCGGAGGACTTTTTCAGCTTTTGGCCTAATTTGAAGGGGCCCCCTGGCAGGTAGGGGTTCCCTAGGCTTCAGCCAACATCTAGCCTGTGCAGGAAAGGTGGATGTAATCCGTGCCCTGCAGTGCAGTGCATTTTCATCCCCTCTGCCCTCCCTAAATGAGGCTTCATCAACAATAACAGACAGTGTTGCCAGATGGGGCGGGTGCCCGCCCAATTGGGCGACTTGGGATGAAAAATTGGCCATTTGGCGTTTTTTGTAAGCCGTTTTGGGCCCATAGAAGTCAATGTAATTTGTTGAATTTGGGCGGAATTTAGCGCATTTTGGCGGTTTTTCAGAGCATTTTGGGCGGGATTTGGTCAGACACATCTGGCAACACTGATAACAGACAAATGAGTGGAGTGCAGCAGCAGTAACATTGTTTTTAAGAAAGAAGGGAAAAACCTGCACCACCCCTTCACAGCTCGTTCAACGTGCACAATGTGACTCTCGGTTTCTGCCTCCAAAATCAAACCTTCCGACATTACATGATTAATTGGAGTACGCTCCCCTCTCTCCAGTGCATACCGTGAAGGGCTACAACAAGTTAGATACAGTATATCCATTATCCCTGTCTTAGGGCTATGCTTCTACAAGTTAGATAGGCTACAGCAGGGGTGGGGAACCTTTTTCATTCGAGGGGCCACTTCAAATTCATCCAAGGGCAGTAAAAGTCCTCCGAGGGACGTATTATGAACACAAACCAGGATTTCCTCCTGCACTTACAGGCTTATATTGAAGGCAGCCACCTTTAAAACACACCCACCTTCTCTAGGTCCCCTGAATATAACTTAATTGTATTGCAAATGTATTTCCTAAGTTTCCTTTACAAAACATGTCATATTTCATGTGAAGCTGCATAGCATTAAAACTATATCGACCCTCGAGACATAGGTTCCCCACCCCTGGGCTACAGTATATCCATTATCCCTGTCTTAGATAGGCTACCGTATATGGTTCAAGTTCAAGTTCAAGTTTATTTTATGTAGCCATATCAACAGTAGAAAATACAGTTGTTGGAAATGTTTTTGGTGTGCTCACACATGCAACACGACAAAATACACAAAAACTAGGTGGGGGGGCATACAAAATGGCATACAAAAACATTGGAGACATTGAAAAGTGCAATGGATTTTTTAAAGTGCATGGTATGCATGGCATGTGCAAAGTAACAAAGGAGGTGGGAAGGCCAGGTGGTGGAGTAGCTGTAAAGTGCTAGTGCGTATTGAACCTATTTACGTCTAAGGCACCTGCAAAAAAAAGGGTGCTGAATGCCCGACCCTTTTTAGGAAAAGCTGCCCTCAGCCTATAAAAACCAAAATATATCAGCTTCTGAAGCACATAAAAATGTGCACTAAGTTGCATTTAAACACTAAGACCCTCAACTTTCATTAGAATGTTTTCATTCATCTGAAACAAACAGAGATTTTTAATAAAGTTGTCTCAAATCTCATGAATGTTGCGTAATGCAGCTCCAGGCGCCAGGGCCAATGTTGCACAACGCAACATCAGGCATCAATGGGTTAAGTGGCGGATGGCTTGTGGGTAGGTACTGCCCTAGAGTGTGTGGTGTTGCTTCATCCTTGTCTAGGGTCATGCTTCTACAAGTGAGATACATTCTTGGTCTCTTTCTTAGGGTCCTGCCTCAACACGTTAGGTACATTCTTCACCCCTGTCTTAGGTAGCCAGGCTGTGCCCTCCTAGTGACGCAACACTTTCAGCATTGCAACTAGTCAGGTCAAGAGCAATGCAAGTACTTTCTGAGTTCCCAAAAATACAGGAACTCCTCCCACTTTGTCAATAAGCAAACAACCATAAGCAAACCAAGTGGAGGCGGGTCAACCATGCCGTTTGGGAAATGTTAATTGTTATGGTCTTGGTCAGACCAAGTCTTGAAGAGATTTGAACATCGATGATAATCAGGCTACTGTATGTCTTAGGGCCATAGGTAATGAAGGAAACCGCACACCGATGAACTCCCATTTAAGCCATTTTATTGCGTGACGTTTCGGGCCAACCTGGCCCTTCCTCAGACTAAACTGTCTATGTCTATGTCCATGCCTCTACAAGTTAGATACAGTATTTCCTTCTTCCCTTTCTTAGGGCCATGCCTAAGGATGACTACCACATCCGCGTCAGTGTGGATGGGAACACGATTCCCACCAGTCGACTCTGCAATGGACGGTATACTCACAAGAGCTGCAGTTTCGATGTGAGTAAGACATACCGTACAAACCATGTGATGTGATGTATTTGTACAGATCATATACTGCATCATACACTGCATGCATACTCCATGACAGGACATACACATATACAAGACTAACATTTTACAGACTGACATAAGGTGCAAGACAGGACAGGTAACAGTGATGGACTGGTAACAATAAGTGATCAATAATAAAAACAGTAAATGGACATTTAACATTTAACATTGAACATTGAACATGTAAACAGAAAATAAGATAAATATGTATAAAATGTAGACATTATAATAATAGAAATAATAACAGTGACAGTAGCAATAGTGACAGAAAAATAACAATAGTTATATAAAGTAGTAGACTGGGGTAGCAGCATTGTAAGCAGCATGTTGTATTGTCTTATGTTCCAGGACTGAGGTCCCATGGTACAGTACCGCGCGTGTGTGTGTGTGTGTGTGTGTGTGTGTGTGTGTGTGTGTGTGTGTGTGTGTGTGTGTGTGTGTGTGTGTGTGTGTGTGTGTGTGTGTGTGTGTGTGTGTGTGTGTGTGTGTGTGTGTGTGTGTGTGTGTGTGTGTGTGGGGCTATGTTAGCTATGCTAATAATTCTAATATTGATAAATCTAAACAGTGAACACACAGAGAAGAAAACAAATATATGCACATTCATGTGTAATAGTTAGAAAATATGTGACAATCAAAAAAGGGTGGCCTGTTCCTTTAAGGCTCTGTAATGTCAGAGCGGAGAGTTGCGCAATTGGAGGACCAAGAATTAAATTGCAGCCCCGCCTTTCAACGAGATAGGGTCGTGCCTAAAGCGGCTGTCTTTCCATAGACTCAACATAGAACTACCACATTACAGTTTTTCTCAATTGGTTTTGTACATTTCTCAGAACAGAATAATGATTCTCAAAAGTCTTTGTTCAATTGTGACTTCCTGGTGTTACCTGTGCACATGGTCAAATCAGTTTCTCATTGTTTTCGGCATATAGCAAATGCTCTCGTCCACCATGCCATGGCTGTGTACAATTCTCAGTGATTTCGTACATTATCAATTGCTTTTGTCATATCACTCAAAAAGCTTTGTCACTGAATGCATTAAACTATCTCAATCTTATCTGATCAATATAATATAAAGCCGAATTTACAACATTTCCCATCCAATCTAAACAACATTTCACTTCAGAAAAGATCAGCAAGAGTGTACTATTCAATTGACAACATGAGAAATTGATTTGACTAGCTTGTCCATACACTATGACACAATGACTAACCATTCTGCTGGCGCTGATACGTTCATTGACACAAAAAACTTGATTTTGAAAGACAAATAAGGGTTTTGAGCAAGAGACTCGGTTTTGCAGGTTATCCACAGTGTTTTGCCATTTGTTAAAGCTGTTTTGAGAATGAATATTATGTTTTGCAAATTGCGAGAGAGATTCGAGAAATTTACAAAACCAATTGAGAAATACTGTAAAATGCAAAAATAAGAACTAAATAACTATACTACGGGGTAATCACCACAAATATGTAAACTATCAACTGTCTCGGTGGTGATAATCATAACAGTTTTACCATCTGTGATGTTTATCTGATGTTTATCTAGTTTTACCATCTATGATGTTTATTACTACGAACAGCAAGTCTTGTCATATTCCCTGCATCGCATCGCATCGCTTCTTCTAGGCACTAACATTCGCAACGCTTAAGCAGTTCTGAGACGCTAAACAGCTAATTTTGCAAACGCGGAAGTCGGCCCTAGGACACAGTGGAGACTGCCCGACTCTCCCCTCTGTATGGCACTGGGTAATGTCATAGCAATGTTGTTATGATGTAGTTCAGAATATAGGCCTAGTGAATAGGCCTGCTGGCGACCTCATCTGCACCAAGAGGCTATGAAGGAAGGGGCCGGTGTGTCTTATATGTTGTTCTATGACAATATTGCAAAACGTTAACCTAGTCTTACAGCACTTAGCATTTTGCAAGAGTTTCAGTGCAGTATAATGCATTGTAATGCCTAATTAATGTGTGAATCATTTTTTCTGCCTGAATTCAGACTAAACCGTGGGCCACTCCTACGATTGAGAGTATTGGTCCATTCACGGGGCCGCCAGGTAAGAATGCATATCCATTAATTTTAATATCCATTAATCTTACCGTCTTGGTAGCACTGTAAGATTTACTGGCTTTGTAATTCCACAATTTAGCAATAGCATGATATTATTTCAAGGCAATGGTGGACAACACCCTGTAAGCCAACAAGAAGGCCCTATTATTTGTAAGGAGGGTTCCAAGATTACATGAACACATTAAGGCTGCATGGATTTTCTAAAATATATTTAATATTAACAATGCAGCATGCTACATGGATGGTTATTCTACATTGAATAGCCTATATGATAACCAGTATAATAACACTGTATAATGTTACCAGTTCTGTGTATGTTTCGAAAAGGTCACTGGCCCTACCCTGGCCTAACGGTAGGGTACTGGGTTACTACTGTATGCTGGCGACTCTGGTTTGATTCCGGCCCGGGTCCTTTGCCAGTCCTTCCCCATCTCTCTCTCCCCACTCGTTTCCTGTCCTTCTCTGACTATTCTGTCACAGATAAAAGCACAAAAGCCCTAAACAAATCTTTGAAAAAAGTCACTGTAGCAGTGTATACGCACATTTATTTACGTACAGTACATATAATACTCTGGGACAACATAAACTATATCAAATGTTAAATTGACTCTTCAAGGGCTGAACTAACACTGCCAAATGTATGCACAGATTTGTTCTGTTTTGCCTCAGCACCACTGCTGTATACTTGTGATTGATTGCTTGACCACACGCCCTGCAGGTACCTTGATTCAGATGCGGGGTCGAATCTTCACGGATGTCTACGGGAGCAACACAGCCACGAGCTCCAACGGCCTCAATGTCAGATTCCTGAGGTGACACAAACTACAGGAATAGGGGGCCCTGAAGGGGCAGGGGAAGGGCCATTGTAGTTAAAGTCCATATGCCTCTGTGAATAGAACAGATGGGATTTAAGGTGCTTCTTGAACGTAGCTAGTGTAGGGGTGTAATTTTAGGAGTTGATGGTGGTGGGGGCATGGCCATACCACTTTTCAGATAAACTCAGCTTGTCCCCACCATTATTTCACAAATATGATGCAATGTTTCAAGAAGGAGGCCGCACCTTGCATAGCAGTGTTTTTTATTGCACAGACGCGTTTCGGCGTGTGCCTTCCTCAGTGTGCAAAGGCGGCCTCCTTCTTGAAACATTGAATTTATTCATTCATTTGGGCCAGCAGCCTCAGAGGTTTAAATAATAAAGAGTGATGCCTGCTCCAAGAAGAAAATTGTCACAAATATGATGCAAAAATAGCATATCCAAACTATTTGTTATATTACTGTGCCCCTCCACTTTCCAAGCCACACCTACACCCTTTTCACAATGCTTTTCACGGGTGTTATGCAGGGTTCACATGTAGCCATCACAGTCACCAACAAGGCTGCCTTTCATCTCTTATAAAGGTGCCTAAATCAAGGCAGAAAAAGAGAATGATTTGACTGAGCTGTGTTTCTCATGTATGAGATTTTCCAAATTTAAAGGGACACTGTGTGAGATTTTTAGTTGTTTATTTCCAGAATTCATGCTGCCCATTCACTAATGTTACCTTTTTCATGAATACTTACCATCAGCATCAAATTCTAAGTATTCATTATGACTGGAAAAATTGCACTTTTCATACATGAAAAGAGGGATCTTCTCCATGGTCCGCCATTTTCAATTTCCAAAAATAGCCATTTTTAGCTGCAAAAATGACTGTACATGGACCATACTAGAAAATATTTGTTTATTACTCAGTAAACTTTCATGTAAAGATCATATTTGGCAATAGACATCCCGGTTTCAATGACCAGCATAGTTGCAGTACCTTTTTTGACCATTTCCTGCACAGTGTCCCTTTAAGGGGGATATCCAAGTTTTCAACCTCAACATGAATTTATAAAAACTATCGTCCCCATTGTTGGAAAACTCTGTAATGTGTACTGTACACCTATTACAGTCGTGTTTTTGTATTGCAGGGCCTACATGGGCGGGATGCCCTGTGAACTGCTGAAACCCAACTCTGATGATCTGTGAGTCGCTTTTACACACTTGGGTTTTGACTTTGATGATATTGGAATTGTGTTTCGCACATTCATTTTACTAATATACAGAAGGAAGTAGATACAGAAGACTGTCTTTTGAAAGGTGAGACTTTCAAGTCACAGACAGTTGCCACTGTTCTCCACATATAGGGAATATCATGGAAAGCCATAGATAATAAATTAATACCATAGAGTACAATATTATAGCTGTAATAATCATTCCGGTAGTTGTAATAGAAGCCGAAATTAAGTTACTGCCATGAATACGCTTGTTATAAATCGAGGTAATGATCTTTACAACTAACTGCAATCCTCTTCTGTGCAGCTATGGCATACAGCTAGATTCTGAGACCAGCAAGGATGGCCGCATGAACTGCTCAATGACTGGAACATACATCGGTAAAGACCTTCAAATATTCCTGTTTGACAGCAGAACAAACTGGAGGACACTAGACAATGCAACAAAAAAATGACCAAATAGATGACTCTATTGAATTACGAAACACATTTGTGAACACCACCATATTCCAATCACAGCAATATTTCACTGCATAGTAATTCCACTACATGTTAGGTTTTTTCATATAACTTTTAGCTGACTTTTTCGCGAAGTAGATACAGGGGAAGCACGATGGAACAATGTGGGATTATATTGCATAGAATTTGGAAGGCGCTTTCATCCAAAGCTACTCTCACTCAAAGGCATAGGCAGTATAGTTGACTGTATAATCCTCCTTTTGGAAAGACTGCTGTTCAGGGTATGTGCAGGTGCCCCAGTCATGGCATAGCAGTGTTTTTAGCAGTGTGCACACTGAAGAAGGCACACGCTGAAACGCGTTTGTGCAGTGAAAAACACTGCTATGCAAGGTGCGGCCTCCTTCTTGAAACATTGCATCATATTTGGGCAACAATACGAACCTCTTACTTGAGGCCTCTCCTTTCCTCTTAGGTCATCACAACCTGAGTTACATCCTGGACAGTCACTATGGAAGGTAACACCACATCTATGGCATTTTCGGTAACACTTTACTTGACGCCGGTGTCATAAGCATGTCATTACAGTGTCTTATTATATGGTTGTGACGTCATCTGTCGAATGCTCCATTCATTTCAACGGGGCTCCCCAACGTTCGGACGTCTGTTATTTTTCGATAACGGACGGGTTGGTCTATAACAGACCGCTGTCAATGGCAACAAGACTTTTCACTGCTAAAGCGACTTTTCAACAAGACTCTAATCAGCTGCTGTGATAGACAGCACCCCTTGTCCTGGCTACCGCTGTCAATGGCAACAAGACGTTCACTGCTAAAGCCACTGGCTTGTATACAAGTCAGTGGCTAAAGCGAATGTTTCATATCACTCCGCAGGGGGTCCGGTCTTTTGTCACTCTAATCAGCTGCTGTGATAGACAACACCTGTTGTCCTGGCTACCTAGCTGTTGCCTAGCGGTGTTCCACAACGGCACTGTTTTGTTTTGCGCAGCAACAATCTTAACATTAAATAGGCCTAAAGAAATGTCCCCGCCATGTGTGAATCATTTAAGTATATCCATATAATAAGCGGGTTAACTTTCGGCGAGTCGGTCGCTTTGTGGAATAGCAGCACTTCAGAGAGAACAAGACCCCTCCGCTCCGCGTCGGGGTCTAAAGATTCTCTCTGTCGTGCTGCTATTCCACGGTAGCGACCTTCTCGCCGAACGTTAACCCTTACGTAATGACATGCTTATGACACCGGCGTCAAGTAAAGTGTTACCGCATTTTCTCTGAAATGTAGGTCAAGTACCTGAGAACAAAGCACACTTATAACCAATTTCCTGGAGTTAGTTGGACTGCCTTAGCTGGGCAGGGACATCATGCTATACTGACCATTATCCTGCCCCCAGTACACAGTAGAGGTGCAGGTGCAGGTGGACTTCTTGTTTGTTTGTAGTTCTGAGTTACTATACAATTACCACCCATTTTGTTGTGTGGTGATAAGCCTCTCATATCTTATGTGCAATGTATCACTGCCATCACTTTGATGTTTACATTTCAGGAGTCAACCTGACGAGAAGGTCTTCTTTGTCTCTGGTTTGAACAAGCTGTCCATGTTCCAGACCTATGCAGGTATAGTATGTGGGGAAACAGAATGAAAACATGTAAAGGATATTTAGAGTGTAACTTTTATATTCTGCCGTGTAACTGCCCGCCCCCAAAAAATATAAATAAATAAATGAAGTAAAATAAAATTAATAAATAAGATTATGGCCTATTGAAATTAATCCATGGTGCTATTGTAAAGGTCAGCTCCAGGACATGTTTTTTTTTAATCCAAATGTTGTGAATAGACAATTTGCAAAATAAATAGACTACAAATACAGTGTTTTGTTAACACAATCTAGATATCTGAAAACAGGCCCTAATAATACTGTACCGTATTCTCTAATATCGTATCATGAACTCTGTTTTTATGGTTTGACCCTCAGAGGTGACAGGAATCTCCCCGTCGGAGGGCAGTGTCCTGGGGGGCACACTCCTGACCATCCGGGGGCGCCACTTTGATGAAACTGATAAGCCAGTGGAGGTTTTGGTTGGAGGTAAGTCATCATCTGGCGAGAGAGAGAGAGAGAGAGAGAGAGAGAGAGAGAGAGAGAAAGAAAAAGAAAGTAATGCTGTATAATACTATAAAATAGTTTATAAACATTATTTAAAGCCTTTGTTTGTATGTGTGCTGTTTGCATACATAAAAAAACAGACTCAATGTGACTACTTTCCATACACGTACTCACACAAATTACTGAGGAATAGCACTGGCGTCAGTCATGGAGTATGTGTGTTGTTGTCATGGAGTATGTGTGTTGTTGACAACAGCCCCTGTCTATCAGTGTCATTGTCATTGTGCTATCCTGGTTGTCAGCAGAGGAAGAGATTGTAGGAGTAAAGAGCCAGGTAGCCGTGCCACTGAACCCCTGTTATCTCTTCTCTTCTCTTCTCTTCTCTTCTCTTCTCTTCTCTTCTCTTCTCTTCTCTTCT
>NC_085876.1:43879427-43906927 GCF_034702125.1 Engraulis encrasicolus
GCTGGAGAAGGGCAAGGCGTAAGGCTTTACTATTACTATTTAATATTGCTATTATTATATTCTACTACTATTGTTTACTATTACTGCTACTATACTTTACTACTATTGTTTACTATTACTGTACCATACTACTATAACTATATTGTACTACTATTGTTTACTGTTTACTATTATTGTATATTACTGTTACATGGAGCCGAAGAAGGGCAAGGCGTAAGGCTTGCTATTTATTATTACTATTTAATATTACTATTACTATACTATACTACTATACTATACTGTTTCACTATTGTTTATTATTAGTGTATAGAGCGTAGAGCTTTGTATGACAAGTGCATGTAAAGAAATTGACAGTCATGATTTTATGCAATTATTTTTTTCTCATTTAATGCCATTTTCTGGCTTTGTCATCACATGATTTTTAACTTCGGGGCTAGCCACCTGGTATATAATAACTTTTGCAAAATATACACTTACGTATGTCTTTTTTTCTTTCAATCAACTTTTTTTTTGCTAAAGCACATTGAGCTCCATGTCTAATATGAGTTGTGCTATGTAACTAAATAATTGGAAAGGAGAGGCTGGAGCACACCACAGCTTAGTTTTCAAGACTTTATTTTGTGCACACACCCGACCCGACCAACGCTTCGGTGTTGCTACACCTTCTTCAGAGTCATCTTTTTGACTGAGAAGAAGATGTAGCAACACCAAAACGTTCGTCCGGTGTGTGCACAAAAAATTGTCTTGAAAACTAAGTTGCAGTGTGCTCCAGCCTCTCCTTTCCAGTGATGTCTGTCCCACTGTGATGCACCTGCAAGCTGAGTGAGGGGTGATGCAGGAGTCCCAATTCATAAGTAAATAATTGAAGAGTTCAGATGCAAAACCCCCTAAGTGCCTTTTCAGAAAATAATCTTAATTCATTTTTATTTATATTTTTTTATTTTATTTATGTAATATAACTATTTATATGTACATGAATGTAAACCAAACCAACAACGGGGTTCTCTAAAAATATAGAAGTGCAGGTCTTCAGAAATGGAGTTAGGGGTTTTTGCATCTGAACTCTTCAATTATTGTCTGCTGTGTGCTGCTGCAGGTACTACATTGAGGTGCTGCTGCATGACTGGGGGTACCACGGCTGGGTGCAGGTGGGCGTGTTTAAATGGAAGAGCCCCTACACTAATGCTCAGGCCTTCGAGGCCAGCAACGAGAAACAGGTCCTCTTCAGCAGATACAACATCCTCACAGAGAAACAGGTTGGTAATACCAGATCAACTACACAGGGGTGCGCTTCTAGACAGCATCGTTGCTAACTAAATTAGCAACTTGCTTGGTTGCAATGCAATTTCCCATTGGCCACCTACGAAGTTGTTAAGTCGTTACTCGCAGCGGTACTTTCGAGAAGCAGGCTCCAGGTAACTGTCTGTGAAGATTCTTCATCCAGACCATGATATTCAAAGTAGTTGAACCTGTATGCGCCTGTACATTTTAGATCCAAGAGAAATGTACTTCCTTTTCATTCAAAAAGGAGCAGAATTGCATATTTTGGACATAACCAATCAGCACTGCCTTCCAAAGTTTTTGTTACTTAACGTAAAACCATTTCCTGTCCTTACCTTACAGAGGTGAGCAATTATTTTGGCCACATTGGGTGTTTGAATATTGAATGAAGGTATATATAGATTGCAGGTATATTCCCCGTGCCAATAGTAAGAAATAGTACGGTATACACTGACATAACTTGTCAGCTTTGCCATTCCTGCACGCAAAACCATTATATCCCCGAAGCGCAGAGCGTTTTTTATTTGTCACATGGCACCTTTGGGGACACCTAAGGTCACCTTAGAAACAAAAAAATGAAACAAAAAAATGAAATTAAATGTAATCAGAGAGAGAGAAAATGAATTGAAGTCCTTTATTTTTAATAGATGGATCTTCAGCAAACTTTTGTACATCATGAATATCAGCTTTACATGATCGGTTGCTCATAACAACTTGCAATACGTTGCTCATGTTTTCTGGTTTCATATGACATACAGTACATGTTTAATCTCTGGACTGAGCGTGCTTCATCTACTGCTTGTGTTGTCTAGGTGTTGTACACATTGATATGACATAGTACACACATAGTACACATTGATATGATATAGTACACACATAGTACACATTGTGTCTGGACTGAGCGTGCTCCATCTACTGCGTGTGTTGTCCAGGTGTTGCGCTTCGATGGCTGGGGTGCCACAAAGGCGGCCGTGAAGGAGGTGCAGACCTTCACCCTGAGCAGTGGCTGTTTCTCCTCCTCCTCATGTGCCTCCACTTTCTACACGCTGGGCTACGGAGCGCAGAGGACTGGTAACAACACACACCTTACCGACAGAGATATTCTAATTCAGTGGTCTCCAATTATTTTTCACCAAGGGCCAAATTATGTAGAATAGAATAGAATAGAATAGAATAGAATAGAATAGAATAGAATACACTTTATTTGTCATGCAAGCATGAAATTTATCTTTCGTCTCACCATAGAAACATACATGTACATTCACTCCATTAAAACACTCATACTCTAAAAAACATAAATACACATAAAAAACATTGCACATATCTGTAGTACAAATGAAGCTGAGGGCCAAACAAATCGCCTTACTGTATGGCCACAGATGGCATACATACTGTACATGTTTTAGTTTGTTCTAACCTCATGGTGGGCCAAATGTTTGCCATGCCCGGGCAGGATCTGGGGATTTTGGGGAGGACAGCATGAGGGAAGTTTATTCCCAAACCCTTTTTCCAATCCAGAGACAATGCAGTGGGCTTTGCATGAACAACAGTAGACAAACAACAGATAATAAAAACAAAAGAGATAAAAGTATAAAGTTTAGAAAATATATGAAATAAATAATGGATAAGAGCATTGTGTGTGTGTGTGTGTGTGTGTGTGTGTGCGTGTGCGTGTGCGTGTTTACATTTTTCTTGGTTCACAGGGCCAGTGGCTGTGAGTGCATCGGCAGATGACATTGCCTCTGCTCTAAATGGACTCTGGTCAATTCAGCCCGACTCTGTCTCTGTCACCAAGAGAAAGCGACACTCATCAGTACAATACATGGTGACGTTCAACTCCAAACGAGGTGGGACTCTTAACTTCCACTTGACATCTTTTGACAAGTGTCTTATCCTCATATGGTTTATTTTTATCATCTTTTCAAAACGGAACTCTACCTCACTTATCAGAAGTGAATTTTTGGTCATCGACTGTACGACTAGAAGTTTCCACAATACATCTTTAGTCTCTCTGTGGACGATATAGAATGTACGGTATCTATAATAAACTAATGAACTATTTAGTTAACTATCGAAGGTGTTTTATCATATTAGAGCCAGTAATGGAACAGTAAATCTACGGTAAATACGTAGTTATATTGAAGACAGCACTATTACAGATGGCAAATCCAGTTGAATGGAAAACGGGTCTACACAACAAGCAGCAGGTGAATTCTGTCAGACAGAAAGCAGTGTGTCGTTATGGTGTGTGTGACACATGACCTGTGTGGCCTGCAGGTGATTTCGAAAGCCTGTCCTTCTGGAGCATGGGCAGTGATGTCACAATGACAGTCACCGAGGCAACCAAAGGGGTGGGGAGCCTGGAGACCTTCACCATCCTGTGGGGCGGAATTCCATCCGGCCCTATCCCATTCAACGCCTCCGAGACAGAGGTCTGTACACACACACCACACACACACGCACGCATGCAGACACACACACACATGCACACGTACACGCACAATCCCATCCGGCCCAATCCCATTCAACGCCTCCGAGGCAGAGGTCTGTACACACACATGCACATACACACATGCAGACACGCACGCATGCAGACACACACACGCACACGCACAATCCCATCCATTCAAACTACCTATACACTCTGAGATTGATATAATTGAAAATGGCATGACAGTATGTTGATTAATTCTCCTGTATTCTGTTCTGTGCTGTACAGGTGTTGGAGGCCCTGATGAAAATGGCCAGTGCTGATTGTCCTGTCAACCTGCTGACTACGGAGAGCATGGCAGTCAAATACAGCAGAAACTACGAGGACGAGCACACTGGGGTAAAGACAAATACTATCTACTAAATTAGCACCAGCCAATTGACCAAATGCTGGTAAAAATTTTGTTTGGCTGGTAGAAAATACCAATTTACTAGCCACTCTGACCCATTGACCCATTAATGAGTGTGTGTTTGGCTAGTAAGATTAACATCTACTTGCCATTTGGCTGGTGATGAAAAAACTGGAATTTCATAAAAGTTTTTCCAGTCAGGGAAAGTCATGGAACTTTACTGTTTTGCATGTCCAGTGATGGAATATCATGGAATTTTCTTAACAGCTTTGTGAAAGCAAAACATTTTTTATTTGGTGTATAACATTGTTTCTTACTGGTTATACTACAATGCTTCGACACAAACGGTTTGGTTTCGCGCTGTAATGTGCAACATTATAGAATGCAATGAGCCCATTGAAGTCTGGCAATGGCTCTGCATCGGCTCTAGGGGTGAAGATAATCTTCAGTTTTCACACTTAAAAAAACGTATCGTCATTTATTTTTACGGAAGTGGTCACGGAATTTCTGTTTTTTTGAGTCTGGAAAGTCATGGAAAGTCATGGAATTTTATATCTCAATTATAAATTGATATGGAATAAATATTGTAATATTTGTAAATATTTGAAGAGACAAAGACAGGATGCCAATAGATGAGCAAGTGTAACGCATGTTTACTTGGTAGTAGCACATATCTAAAAGTGTGTTAGTTGAGAATCTGAAGAATACTTTAATGTTCGAAACGTAGTTTTACCATGGAATAAACACCAAAAAAGGGATTTCAAGGGTGTTGACTCCTCACTAAAACTAAAGGGTTGCTGGTTCAAATCCCAACCTTCCAGTCCCTATTGCTCTCCATCACTGAGGTGCCCTTGAGCAAGGCACCTAACGCCGCACTGCTCCAGGGACTGTAATCAACCTGTAAATAACTGTACGTCGCTTTGGATAAAAGCATCAGCTAATTGTAATATAATGTAATGTAATGTAATGTAATGTAATGTAATACTACCATTCTGGCAGTTCTCTGGAGACATGGAGAAGAGGGGGACAGTTGTGGCGGAGACGGAGGCGTACTGTGGACGTCGGTCCCTCAAGAACCCTGAGATCCTCTTCAGCTCCCACGACACCACAGAGTCTGGCGAGAAGTACGGAGAAGTCAACATCGAGCAGCACACGATGGTGAGGGATCACTACTGTTCATTTTAATATCAAGCAGCACGCTATGAGTGCTCACTTCTGTTCACTTTAAATATCAACATCAAGCAACACGCTATGGTGAGAGCTCATTTCTTTATTTCAATTTATTTTTATTGTGAAAAGCATTTCAAAATATTACACATCCATATACATTCAGAGTTTTGTTTTTAAGTACAAGATTACAATACCAACAATAACCCATTTATAATAATAACAGAAAACAAATAGCAAAACCCACCCCCTATCCTCACACAAATACACAATCCATCCTGGGACTTCCTAAAGACAGCTCATTTCTTTAAAGTGATACTGTCCCATTTTTGGAAATAAACTCATATTACACCTCCCCTTGAGTTAAATATTTGAGTTGTACCTTTCTCCTGTACTTTCAACCGTTCTCTGAATACGGCAGTGCAAATTTTACCTCCAAGCTAGCAGTCAATATTGACTCCTATGAGACCAACCAGTTAGCCGTCAGCTGGTCTCATTGCACTCAATGTTAACGGCTTGCGTGGAGGTAAAATTTTCATTGCCATATTCAGAGAACGGTTGAAAGTACAGGAGAAAGGTACAACTCAATTATTTAACTCAAGGGGAGGTGTAATATGAGCTTATTTCCAAAAATGGGACAGTACCACTTTAAGTCAACATCGAGCTGCAAATCTAAACACAACAACCTCTCATTCCTCCTTCACAGCTCTGCCTTGCCTACAAAGGAGGCCTGAAGAGCGAGCTGGGTGTGAAGTTCACCTACGTGAACACTCAGGGGGCAAAGAAAGACGCTACGGCTAAAGTTCCCCTACCGGCTGCCGACGGCTCAGGGTAATTATTATTATTATTATTATTATTATTATTATTATTATTATTATTATTATTACGTCACTGCCAAAGTTCCCCTACCGGCTGCCGATGGGTCAAGGTAGGGCCGCATTTTAACTCTGGGTACTACAGAGTACACTGAAGTCTTATTTATTTGAATGTCCAGTGAGTGCGTAACATATCTAGGTGTTGAATGTATTAACAAACATTTTGGGCCTGTGCAAAAACTAAAATCCTTAAATAAAATACACTGTCACCTTGGAATTGCAGAATACCATGTTGATACGGTATTGATGAATTAATAATTGATGGTGTGAGTTTGTGTGTGTGTGTGTGTGTGTGTTTTGTGTGTGTATCTGCGTGCCTCTGTGTGTGTACGTGTGTGTTTGTGTGTGTGTGACAGGTGGCAGTATGCTTGTGTGGACCTGATGAGTTCGCTGCAGACTACCTATAGGGGCAGCAACTACATGATGTCAGAGCTGCATCTCTATAAGGACGAGGAGGCTGAAATAGAGGAGGACTACTATGTGGACGCAGTTCACCTGGGGAGGATGCCCACCGTCACCAACAACAGTATGTATTGTATTACCTCACCTGGGGAAGATGCCCACCGTCGCCAACAACAGTATGTATTGTATTAGCTCACCTGGGGAAGATGCCCACCGTCACCAACAACAGTATGTATTGTATTAGCTCACCTGGGGAAGATGCCCACCGTCACCAACAACAGTATTGTATTAGCTCACCTGGGGAAGATGCCCACCGTCACCAACAACAGTATGTATTGTATTAGCTCACCTGGGGAAGATGCCCACCGTCACCAATAACAGTATGTATTGTATAAGCTCACCTGGGGAAGATGCCCACCGTCACCAACAACAGTATGTGTTGTATTACCTCACTTGGGGAAAATGCCCACCGTCTATAACAACAGTATGTATTGTATTAGCTCACCTGGGGAAGATGCCCACCGTCACCAACAACAGTATGTATTGTATTAGCTCACCTGTAATGCCCCCCGTCACCAACAACAGTATGTATTGTATTAGCTCACCTGGGGAAGATGCCCACCATCACCAACAACAGTACATACTGTGATGATAATAATAATAATAATAATAATAATAATAATAATAATAATAATATTAAAGGATTTATCCGGAGTTGGAACAAGTTTGCCTGATTTTTGCATGTTTGGGATGAAATACAGTCACTCTAGAGCAAAATCAAGGCAAAAGGATGCGTTTTGAGAAAGTTTGATAATATCACGTTAGCCTCGTTAGCCATATCAGCTATGCAATATGAAAGATGCGGGCATCGTTTTTCGGCGGTTACACACATTTCAAAAACACAACATTTTAAAGTCTTGCACAGCTCAAAACAACGTCACACGTACCTCATAATATGTTGAGGGTATCCACACATAAACTGAAGTGTCCAAAGCCCTTCGTGTATTCTTGAAAGGTCTGCAGAATGTGTTTTGTGAAGCTACTACCTTGAGAATATCTAAATTACGGTCAAGACAACTATTTGACACTAAAGTCCACCAAGTAGATTGCAGAGTGCGTCGCACCATCAGCTGTGGTTACTCGCTATGGAAATAATCATAGCTGATGATGCGACGCACTCTGCAATCGACTTGGTGGACTTTAGTGTCAAATAGTTGTCTTGACCGTAATTTCCGTAATTTGTGTTTTTGAAATGTGTGTAACCGCCGAAAAACGATGCCCTCATCTTTCATATTGCATAGCTGATATGGCTAACGAGGCTAACGTGATATTATCAAACTTTCTCAAAACGCATCCTTTTGCCTTGATTTTGCTCTAGAGTGACTGTATTTCATCCCAAACATGCAAAAATCAGGCAAACTTGTTCCAACTCCGGATAAATCCTTTAATA
Organism: Engraulis encrasicolus; assembly: GCF_034702125.1. Classification (NCBI taxonomy): domain Eukaryota; kingdom Metazoa; phylum Chordata; class Actinopteri; order Clupeiformes; family Engraulidae; genus Engraulis; species Engraulis encrasicolus. The sequence goes on from NC_085876.1 coordinate 43,887,443, forward strand.
TAATACATAGGATTCACTGTATATAGCACTTTCCCAGACACTTAGAAATGTTTTACAGACTATATAACATAAAAAACACGCAATAAATATATACAAAAGTCATACAGAGAATCAATAAAAGTATACAAAAGTACAACAACAAAATAACAAGAGCACACAGCAGTGGAAAGTTTCATGTCCATAGTGTTGTTGATGGAGCAGTACTGTGTGGTGGAGAGGTTAGCAAACACACAACGGAAGGAAGGGGTGATGAAATGCCACGGGGGGCCCTGCCGTTGCCAAACGTCTTAAATAACCCGGATTCGATTCCCGGCCCTGGTCCTTTGCCGGCCCTTCCCCGTATCTCTCTCTCCCCACTCGCTTCTTATCACCACCTTCACTGTCCTGTCATAAATAAAGTCAAAAAGACAAAAAAGATTTTTTATAATAATAAAAAAAAGAAATGCCACGGGGATACAAAAATCCAAAACAGCCTATTGCCCTATTGCGTCATATCTTTCATTTTTGGCCTTCTTGGTCATGGTTGTGTTGCCGTAAGTTATTTCTTCCTCTTTCCCTTTCCTCTTTTTTTCATGGAGTCATAATTGCATGCAATCTTTGTGCAATCTCCTCCTCACCCTTGTTTTTCTTCTTGTTGTTGTTCTTCTTTCTTTTCATTCTCTTAACGTATTTATTACATTATTGTTACATTACATTACACTTAGCTGATGCTCTACACGTAATCCAAAGCACCTTTCAGTTATTTGCAGGGTGGAGCAGTTTGGGGTTAGGTGCCTTGCTCAAGGGCACTTGAGCCATGGTTGGAGGTATAGGTGGAGGTCAGGTGGGATTTGAACCTACAACCCACAGATTGAAAGACCAACTCTCTAACCATTGGGCCACAGCTGTTCTTCTTCTTCTTCTTCTTCTTCTTCTTCTTCTTCTTCTTCTTCTTCTTCTTCTTCTTCTTCATGTATTCAGTATACGGATGAACGGCCAGCCGGGTACTTGCTGGTAAATGTACGTTATGCCCCTTTATGGGGGAAAACAAACCGAATGTCTCATTAACTTAAAGTGAGCGTGTACACTTGAGCTTGTACAGGTCCTTGTCTTTCGTTTATTCTTTCCCAACACCACCAATTGACTTGCATCGGCTTTCCCCCCAATGTTTTCCCCCAAAAAAGGGTGTAATGCACATGGCAAACGTCATGCCGTTCATGCGTATCATCTGTGTCCTCCAGTGATGCTGCAGCAGAGAAGGCCTCCTGCCCTGGCAGACTCTTCTTCTTCTTCCTCTTTTTCTTCTTCTTCCTGTTCTTCTTCTTCCTCTTCTTCTTCTTCTTCTTCTTCTTCTTCTTCTTCTTCTTCCTCTTCTTCTTCTTCTTCCTCTTCTTCTTCTTCTTCTTCTTCTTCTTCTTCTTCTTCTTCATGTATTCAGTATCATCTGTGTCCTCCAGTGATGCTTCAGCAGAGGAGGCCTCCTGCCCTGGCAGACTCAGGTCACATCCTGGACGAGGTCAGCGTGGTGAAGAGCATGGAGGGCTCCAGCGTCAGCTATGAGATCAGCAGCTCGCCCTTCGACTGCGCCTTCGACTTCCCTCTCATGGAGCTCGGCTTCATGCAGGTGAGCAAACCAAACCGGATCATTACATTAGATAAATAAATACATCAGAGGTGTCAAAAGTAAGTTAAAAGTAAGTAAAAGTAAAGTTAAAAAAGAAACTCAGTTTCCTTCCAACACAGATAAATTATCGAGTAAAGAGTAGACCTGTGTACTTGTCTTACGATCAGCTGAACGAATAGTGTGCTGCAAACACTAAGGATGATTGTGATTGTGAGGAAAAATTAACACGGGAGAGCTGGTATGGCATAACACACGGCATTAAAGGGTGCAGCATAGCTGGAGTTCGATGATTGTATTCTGTACTAGGCTATGCTAGGATCTTGCATTTTATGCAAAATATTGTGTGGATGCATAGTTACGTAGTTTCCAGTCTCACACAATAAAGGTCTTGAGCTGAGGGGAGATCTTTCTATTTCTGTTGTGGGGCTCTAAATGAACACCTGCCAAATGCTGGTGAAAATGCAGTTTAGCTGCTAGAAAAAGCCCCTATAACCCATTAGTGACTGTATGTTTGGATAGTAAGGTCAACACCAGCTAACCATTTCGACTGGTGAAGAAAAAACGCTCATTTATAGTCCTCTGTGGTAGCAGATGGGTGAATGACCTTTTGCCCTCTGTTGTTATAGGCTGCCGTCAACAAGGTTCCAGGAGTTCAGGTGTACAGTCAGAGCGGCGCAAGCGTGACTGTTACACGCACACAGAGTGCAAGCCCCCCACTCACCGGCACCTTTGACCTGGAGATATACGGACAACGCATTGAGGGTAAAATCGAAACACTTTTCTTTGTTTCAGATTGTCGGTGCACATGATGTTATATATGCCGTGTTGTTAGACATTGTTGCTCATCCAATACATTCATGTTCATCACGAATTGAACTTTTTGGGATAAACCATGGAATGGTGCATTGGATGCATGCAACCAATGATTCAATGTAGTAGAAAACTACACTTTTAAAAAAACTACACTACACTTTTTATTGCTCACGTTTCAGTCGTACAGTCGTTCTTTAAGTAAAGAAGGCCTGAGCAGCTTAACTGCAACTGAATCCAATTGAAATTAGATTAAATATAGTTGCTTGAAATGAGCTGGACTGAATTGAATTAACCTCCAATTGAAACAAAATTACTGTAATTGAATGACATTTTCTAAGTCTGTGTGTTTGCCTGTGTGCAGGGCTGTCTGTGGACGTATCAGCTGACGACCTGAAGTATGCGCTGCAGGGAATCCCAGAGATGGGGGCGATTGATGTCAAACCGCGAGGCAGCTGCAGAGGCCGACAGTGGGTCATCGACTGGCTCAGCAATCCTGGAAAACAACCTGTTCTTCAGGTGAGGCTGTCGGGTTTTAACCTTTGACAAGGGTTTGACTATTGAAAAGGGTTTTCAATTCTATAAAAAAGAATGTCCTCTACAGCAATGCATGATTCTAGAATACCAAATTGCATTGTATGGAGCTCAAAATTCTACTGTATAGAGTTTCCATTGTGTGAGCATTCATCTCACACATGGTGTGACGATACACAAACGAAGCAGCAGATTCATATGCTTGATAGAGAAGTGTGCATTCTAGAATAGTAGTATGGAAATATGCATTCTAGAATAGAATACGATAGAATAGAATCAAACAGTTTATAACAATGAGTGTGTTTACATGCAGTTCAGTATCCCGAATATGATCGGGATATTAAGTCTTGAATTAGCGTAAGAGTAAACACCTTTTCCAGACTTAACTATCCCGTATAAGCCCTTATTCGGCATACTAAGAAATCAGGATGTGCTAGGTGGAGTACTCCGACAGAAGTCAGGATACTGGCGTATGTACAAACCCCAACTCCGATGAAGTTGGGACGTTTGGTAAACAGTGAATAAAATCAAAATGCTATCATTTTCAAAACATTCAATCTATTCATTAGATGGAGAATAGTGAAAAGACAACATATTAAGTGTTAAAACTGAGAAAAAATATTGTTTTGGGGGACATATGTACTCATTTCTAAGTTGATAAATCCAACACGTCTCAAAAGAGTTGGGACGGGGACAATAAATGACAGCAAATGTCGAGGAAGACTAAAAACAAAACAAAAGACAACACTTAACAGTTAAATACATTAACCGATGAGATGATTTTATATAAAAAACAGTGTTGATTCCTATCTTGGACATGATTTCACCAGCTTAAATGGTGGGTGTATTCCTTGTCATGTTTTGCAATGTTTTCCTTTCTGTAGTGCTTACAGTGTGACAGGTCTTGACCAAAAACCCACCATTTTATCACCTGCTGGTCCTTATGATGGAGCCAAACTGTTAAAACATAGTAGAGAATGCAATTTGACCTTACTATGTGGCAGTAATCGAAGATCTCCCTTCAAAATATAATGCATGAGTGGCTTTTCATGCTGTTTAAAACCCATTTATACCATTCAGCACTGTATTTAACTCTACAGATGAGTGAGAACATCTTAACCAATGCACTACTGCACCCGCATGCCATCATGGAGGCTGACTTTTGAAGCTAGCACTAACACAAGTTGGATGGTCCATTTTTACTGTAGCACAGGATGTGCAATGCTCTATTATTGTCAAAAAGAATGGACTTCTACAACTTCTGCTGACTTCTGTAAGCAAAGGACAGTTTCCCATGTCTTCTGGGTCTATTTCAAGTGAGCTCAGGTGCTTAGGAGAATGTTACACCCCTGTATCATTTTCATGCATTAAGCATTCTTAATATGGTCAATTTTCAATAGCTCTAATTCCTGGAGTGCTAGAGTGAGACTACAGCCAATAAATATTTCATGATGTCATGAACCTATACAATGATTTTATTAACAAAAATATGTCTTATATACACTCAATCGTGGTAAATCAAAGGGAATTCAAAAATGTATGTAATAACTATGGTAATTATTCCCTTTGCATCTTTAATTCTGAGTGACTCAGCCTCTCTGTGATGATCTTATACCTGGACACCTATATTGTCTGTCAGTACAATTCATTTTGAAATGTTCTTCTTTGTTGTTTTATCTTATTTGGATGTTTACTAAATTTCACTGATCCCCGTCCCAACTCTTTTGAGACGTGTTGGATTTATCAAATTAGAAATGAGTATATATGTCCCCCAAAACAATATTTTTTCTCGGTTTTAACACTTAATATGTTGTCTTTTCACTATTCTCCATCTAATGAATAGATTGAATGTTTTGAAAATGATAGCATTTTGATTTTATTCACTGTTTACCAAACGTCCCAACTTCATCGGAGTTGGGGTTTGTAAACACCTTATCCCAAATACAGGGGCTTCCCATACAACGCTGTTGCTGGTATCCAGGCTACACACATTTGAAGAGAATTCTATGACGGCCAAGAATGTAGACTGGGATATAACGCTCTGTGCTCATATAAACAACTTATCCCGAATATGATCATAACCGAGATATACCTCATATTCGGGATACTGAACTGCATATAAACACACTCATTATACAAAAAGAGAAGACAAGCTAGCTGGTTTCAGGCTAGCTGGTCTCATAGGATTCAATGTTATTTGCTAGCTTGGAGGTAAAATTTGCACTGACATACTCAGAAAACGGCTGGAAGTAGAGACGAAAGGTAAAACTCAATCTTTTAACTCAAGGGGCGGTCTAATATGAGCTTATTTCCAAAAATGGCACAGTATCACATTAACATGGCTCCTTTCAGAACACCAAGTCACATTTAAGACAAAAAAAATCGATGTGATTATCCACCCTATGTACTGATGTGTTTTTTGTGGTGCGTTGTGGCGTGTGTCAGGTGAACAGCTCTGGTGTGGTGGGAGTGGAGCCCAGGATGGGAGTCCATGTGAGGGAGGAGGGAGGACTGTTCATGCAGACCATCATAGGAGACCAGCTGCGCACACCTGAAGACAAACCACAGGTTTCTACACTTCACTACGGTTTCTAAACCACAGATTTCTACACTTCTCTCTCTCTATCACACACACACACTCTCTCTCTCTCTCTCTTTCTCTCTCTCTCTCTCTCTCTCTCTCTCTCTCTCTCTCTCTCGCTCTCTCTTCCTCCATCTCTCTCTCTCTCTCTCTCTCTCTCTCTCACATACACTCATTCACTTACTCCCTCACTCACACACACACATGTGCACGTGCGCGTTCACCACAGGTAAACCCATGCTCTCACACACACACACACACACGCACAAAGAGGTATATGTAATGATAAATGTAAGTCGTGTGTGTATTTGTGTGTGTGTGCGTTGCGTTGCGTGACAACCTTTCCATGTGTGTGTTAGTGTGTGTAGTTCATGTTTTTATGAGTGTGTGTGTGTATGTGTATCAGAGCATGGCAACCCGACCGAAGCCCGACGGGCCGGGTCGGAACCCGACGGGCCGGGCCGGACTCGGACAAAAAAAATAGAATATCTGTCGGACTCGGGTCGGGCTCGGGCTTGAACCAAACAGACATTGTGAAAATTGTAAGCAATCAGAGGAAACGTTTCAATTCATGCAAACAGCAGTTTTGTGACTAAAAAATAAGTAATTGAATATGCATAAATGAAAATGTTGGTAGGCTACTCGTGCGAGTGATTATTATTGGCTGTATGCACGCGCCAGTTACCAGTGGCAACATGGACGCTCACTCCCAGTCAGCCGAGCAGGAATGCCGAGTCAACTTGCTTTCTTAATAAGCGCCAAATACAGTTGTCAGTGAACGCGTGGTATTTTGTTGTAGGCCTAGTGTAGGCCATGTTTTAGCATGCCTTCGGTGCTGTCTTAAATGTTGAACATAAAATGACGAAGTTTGTCACTGCATTGCTCGCCAAGGATTACATTTCCAGCAAGGGGTAGCAAGGAGCATAATATGGATTAAAGAAGACGCACACGCTACGTGGAGTTGCCTAAGGTAGGGGCGAAGAGGTTTCCTGTTACTACCCAGGTAGCAAAGTTTATCTGGCCCATTGTTGGCCCGATCCTTTTTTCGCGAGTGATAACAGTCGGTCCGATTCTGGCTTTGTCCGCGGCCCAATAATGGTCCTATTACCGTATGCCGACAGTGTCGGCTCAGTGTTGGCTCAGTTACTGCATGAGACTGACAGTTATTTTCAGTGTCGGCAGAGTGTTGGCTCAGTTACTGCAAGAAGTGACAGTTATTTTCAGTGTTCTATGAAGTGTTGGCTGAGTCACGGTAACCAGTGTTCCAGCCGAGCCGACTCTCAGCCGACAGTGCCGACATTCTGCCAAGATCAGGCCGACTGTTCTTAACGGTTTTTGCTACCTGGGTACTTTGTCCGTGACATTTCATGTCCTTCACGTAGGTTCTTAATTCTTGTCACTTTTACTGTAGCCTACAGTTGTAACTATGCGCGTGCAACCTTTCCTGATTTTATATTGACCGCATGGACGTCAGGGAAATGACATTCTCTTGGAGGGCCGAACAGGCTACTGTTCTTCGGGGTGAACTTATAGCCCATCCTTCTTAACGACAAGGAGTGGCATCTTCACCGGCTCGCGGGGATTTATTTGCACTAACAGTAACGTAACAAATGCGTCCATAGCCGCGCTGACTGCATCCAAACCGTATTCATTAGTTTTCGCCTTTCTTATCCTCTCACGCCCCTCCCATGCATTTGATTACAGCACCCAACATCTCTGGTCTAACCGAAAGAAACATAAGGTGCGCTGTCACATGTATGCGTGTGTTTATACTTACTATGCGTGCGTAACTAAATTAGGCTACAGCAAATTGCCTCATCCCTATCCTGGCTATTTATCACGTGCTATTTTGAGTATGAAGGAGGCCACATAGAAAATATTGCTTGCGCACAGGTTCTGTTGTTATTACAGTGGTCTCGGGCTTCGGACGGGTTCGGACACAAACATTTTAATTAGTCTCGGGCTCGGGTCGGGGTTGATCACTTTTCTGTCGGCTGAGGGCCGGGCTCGGACAGAAAAAACCGGCCCGAGCCACGCTCTAATGTGTATGTGCTGTGTCCTCTGCTCTTGTTCCCAGGTGGAAGTTCGCATCAATGGCATCCCCTCTAAGTGCTCAGCAGACTGTGGCTTTGGCTGGAGTGAGGACAAGACCCCCCTGGTCACCGGCATCTCTCCTGCACAGGGTACACAACCATGTCTAAAACTCACACACTACGTCTACTGAATTTAAACCATTACTGTACTTAACAACGTTATTGTTGTAGCCGATAGAAAGGAATCACTGGCATCTCTCCTGCACAGTGTACACAACCATGTCTGAAACTGACACACTACGTACTGAATTTAAACCATTACTGTACTTAACAATGTTACTGTTGTAGCCTGGCCGCGCCAAAACCCCCTACAGCAAAGCTGTGCCGGGAGCAAATTCATTTTGCGGCCACTAGGGGCGTCTAGATTTCTAGGCTAACGTTATTATTGTAGCCGATAGAGAGGAGTCACAGGCATCTCTCCTGCACAGGGTACAACACCATGTCTGAAACTCACACACTACGTCTACTGAATTTAAACCATTACTGTACTTAACAACGTTATTGTTGTAGCCAATAGAAAGGAGTCACAGGCATCTCAGGTACAGAACTACGTAGACTGAATTTAAACTAAACTAAACTACGTTATTGTTGTAGCTGATAGAAAGCAGTCACAGCCATCTCCCCTGCACAGGGTACAGAAACTGACACACTACGTGTACTGAATGCAAGACATTACTTAATAGCAAGTAATAGAATAGTAATAGAAATAGGAAGGAGTCAACGGCATAATTGACATTCATGCTTCAACCATTAACCATGTTGGCTTAGTGACGGTTGTATTGGTTATTAAAGCTTACTCTTCATTTCAATGGGAACGAGTTGTAGGGTTTGTGCCATAAATGTAAAGATGCTACTGGATTTCACCATCAACATGTAAAAGGATGCAATATGATTTTTTGAGTCTGTATATATATAGATAGATGTTTACTCAAACAGTGAAATGGTCACACTTCACTTTTGTCCATGTTCATTTGTGCCCAGTCAGTGTTTGTTTTGATAGATCATATTGTGTTTTGTTTTGTGTGTTTAGGATCCAGTAGTCTTGGGACGGTCCTGACCATCAGTGGAACTGGTTTCCTCAGCCAGAACGCCACCGTTTGGATCGGAACCACCGAGTGCTCTGTCACCCAAGTCACAGGTGAGCTACACTAGAGCAAAGACAGGCCTGGAATTAATGTTTGTTCATGGTAAAAATAATTATATTAAAAGGGATTTCCCCTGTACTGTTTATGATATTGAACATGCAGAGAAGTTATACAATCTGGGCATCTGTAACGTATTCAACACATTGGGCTTTGTGCATCCCTTTTCAACATGTTATGCAGCCTGAAACATCCATCATTATCAAATTAAATGAGTGCTGGCTGTTTCTGCTTCCATAAAAATCTTACTCCTCCACTCTGCTTTCGACCCTCAGAGACGCGGGTGAGGTGTTCGGTCGGCCCCGCCCCCGCTGGCGTTCATCCCGTCATGCTGAGCTTCCCCAGCCTCGGCAACGCGCGTTATCAAGGAAATCGGATCTTCAATTTCACCAGCCAGCTCACTGTCTCCTCATTGTCGCCGACCTCAGGCAGCGTGACAGGTACGTCACGGCAGTGTCTTACTGCAACTCACTACAGCTGAGAGAATTTTTCAGTGTGAAGGATAATTTAGGGTATGATTCTGACTTCTAGGAAATGTACAGTATGTCTGTGTGGAAAATATCTCACTGCTGTTGTACATGTGTTGGAGTACTCCAGGGCTCAGCTCTATCTCCTACCCTCAACAACTTTTTCAGCAGGGAACCACTTTTAGACTTATGAATATTTTCGCAACCCACCCACTATAGTCTTGGCCTAGTGATGGAATTCTAGCAATATTAGCAGACAAACTATTCATGGAAATCTAGCAATATTAATGGCCAAAGGACAACGATTGACACAGCTTTTTCACAGAGGAGTCCGGAAACATAACTGTGAAGTGAAAGTGAAAGCCCAATTGGGAAATTCCAACTCCCATTGTCATGGTGACACAGCAGCACAAAAGTGTTCACAGCACACACCGAAATTGCATTTATGCCTCACCCGTGCAAGGGGGCAGCCCCCAATAGCGCCCCTAGGGAGCAGTGCGACGGGATGGTACCATGCTCAGGGTACTTCAGTCATGGAGGTGGATGGGGGAGAGCGCTGGTTAATTACTCCCCCCACCAACCTGGCGGGTCGGTAGTCGAACCGGAAACCTTTGAGCTACAAGTCTGACGCCCTAATCGCTTACCCATGACTGCCCATAAACTCTATATAAAGTAAAACCCCCCAAAAACGGATTTAAAATGGTAGGCACCTCACTCTACTAAATCTAGTGTAATCTCCCATTACATGTCCCCCCCCCTCTTGTCTGTCCCTGCAGGTGGTGCGGTGCTGACAGTGACAGGTTTTGGGTTTGGTCCGGACACGGAGGTGACGATCGGATCGCAGATGTGTGAGGTGCTGCAAGTGGACCTCAACCAACTCCAGTGCAGAGTTCCTCCGGTAAGAAATATTATGGCAAATGACTTATAATGAATGACCTGATTGTTTGAATTTCATTTCATTACACTACATTGCATTTGGCAGACCGTTTTTAACCAAAGTGACTTACAATCGAGGACATAATCAGAGCCTACGACACTTTTGTCCAACTCCCATTGTGACACAGCACACAAGTGTTCACTGCATTTTATGCCTCACCCGTGCAAGGGGGCAGCAAGGGGGCTCCAAGGGAGCAGTGCGGCGGGACGATATCATGCTCTGGGTAACTAAAGGGCCGTGCACACACATCGCTGCTATTTACTAGCTTCTCGCTTGCTCGCCTACTCGCCTCTCTTTCATGGAATGTTTGCTGAAAGTTCCCGCGGCTTTAACTGCCAATGAACAGGCGAGAAGTACTGAACTCTGCCTTCCATTGATTACTCGCTTACTCGCCTCGCTTTAAGATAAAATATTTTCAACTCGGGATCCGCCCACATCGCATCGCTTGTACAGTACTCGCCTACTCACCTGCTAGTCTCGCTGGAACAGATTGACATTCTATTGAGTTCATTCGCTGAGCGAGTAACTAGCAGCGACGTGTGTGTATGGCCCTTCAGTCATGGAGGAGGATGGGGGAGAGCACTGGTTAAATAGTCCCCCCACCAACCTGGCAGGTCAGGAGTCGAACCCGCAACCTTTGGGATACAAGTCTGATGCCATAACCGCTTACACATGACTGCCCAACTGTACGCTACACTTTAATTGGGACTCTACACATCAGTCCTCTGTAAATGTAAACGTGAGTGACCATAGGCACATCAATATCAATAGTAATACAGTGATGTTCCTTCCTATTGCAGGCATCAGTCGGCTCCCATATGGTGACGGTGAGAGTGGGAGAGATGAGCCAGGCGGCAGCAGACACTTACACCTACAGCAACAGCCTCACCGCCACCATCACCAGCATCAACCCATCAACCACCACAGTCAGCGGTGAGAAAAACATCATCTTTTTGTCACAGTCCCTCTCTTATCGCCTTTAATCCCACCCAACACCACAGTCAGCGGTGAGAAAAACATCATCTTTTTGTCATAGACCTTCTCTTATCGCCTTTAATCTCACCAACCACCACAGTCAGCGATGAGAAAACCTCTTTTTGTCATAGTCCTTATCTTCCATTGTTCAGTAATGGTAAAAACCTACCACCCAGCACTATCAAGTTAAGTTTGTAAATTAACTCAATTTGAGGAAGCCTCCAGTTCAGTTAATCCTCAAGTTGAGTTAATTTACAAACTTAGGGCAGCTGCAGGACAACTTACTTTTTCACATTTAACTGGCTTGCAATGGTTTACCGTGTACATGTAACATAATATAATGTAATGTAATGTAATATTCTGGTTGTGTTGCAGGCCACAGGCTTCTGGTGGTGCGGGGCAGGAAATTTGGCGTTCGGGGAGATGACAGCAGAGTGTTTGTGGGCCAGAGAGAGTGCCCTCTGGTGGACTGGAACGCCACCACCATCGTCTGTGCCCTGCCGGCACAGGCCCCCGACACGTACCACATCAGTGTCCAGCTAGGCAACCTGGGATACCCCAAAGTCCGGTGAGTGTCCCTGACAGTGTTGCCAGATTGGGCAATTACCCGCCCCATTGGGCTACTTGGGATGGCCGTCTGCGAGTAAAAACGGGAAAAAGATTGCCATTTGCTGTTTTTTTCTGGAGTTTTATGCCCCTTAGAAATCAATGCAATTTGTTGAAATTGGGCGGAATTTAACACATTTTGGCGGTTTTTGAGAACCTTTTGGCCGAAATTTGATCAGACACATCTGGCATCACTGATTCCTGAGTCTTCAAACACTACATGGCCTCTCTGTGATTGTCAAAAAGTCCCGAAGTCTTGAGTCCCTTCAGCTTTTGTTATTGGATATTGGTGAAAGTGAAAGTGAAAGCCCATGTGGGAAACTCCAGCTCCCTTTGTGATACAGCACTCCACAGCACACAAGTGTTCACTGCACACAACGAAATTGCATTTAGGCCTCACCCGTGCAAGAGGGCAGCTCCCAATGGCGCCCCAAGGGAGCAGTACTGCAGGACTTGAAAGTGAGGAGGAGGACTTTGTAGGTAATGCGTGACTTGATGGAGACTTGTAACATCCAACCACGCTAGCAGCCAGACACCTCGCCTCGTCTGCCCAAGACCAGTAATGTTAGAAGAAGATTGGATAAAATGCATAGTGCAATGAAGGATTGAAGGAAGATACGTAATTTTCTCTCAAGGGAAAGCAGGGAATGAAGTACATTTGTGTTTTTGTTACTGTTATGTTTCTAAAGATGTAATGTGACAGATTTCTGTTGAGACATACGGTCGAGTTGTTCCTTTGATGTCTGAACGTGGGAAAAATTTTGATTTTATTTGCTTTTCTGTCTGTATGTTAAACAGTTCACATGGCACATTGGTTTCGTGATTTCAACTTGAGAGGGAATTACAGTAAGGGTCTGAACGGGTACAGGTCTTTNCGTCGAATGGATTCTTGAGAGGGGTCCATTCGAACAAAACGTTGGACCATTCGTATAAGGCAGGGGATCTTTCGTCGAGGACGTTCCGTCTACCGCAAAAGCCTACGAAACGTCCTTAAAATTGAACGAAAGATCCTTAGGTTTGAACTACAAACCCCAACTCCATAGAAGTTGGGACGCAAGGTGAATAATAACAAAATAGTGCAATTTTCAGAAGTCTGGTTCTGACACTAGTTGGAGAATGGTACAAAGAAAACATATCAAAACTGACAAAAATTATTGTTTTGGGGGGATATTCATGAATATGTAAATCCAACGTGTCTCAAAAGAGGACGGGGACAATAAAAGGCAGCAAATGTCGAAGAAGACTAAAAACAAAACAAAAGACAACACTTAACAGTTAATAGCATTAACCGATGAGATGATTTTATATAAAACAGTGTTGATTCCTATCTTGGACATGATTTCAACAGCTTAAATGGTATGTGTATTCCTTGTCATGTTTTGCAATATTTTCCTTTCTGTAGTGCTTACAATGTGGCAGGTCTTGACCAAAAGCCTGCCATTTTATGTCCTGCTGGTCCTTATGTTGGAGGTAATCTCTTAAAACGTAGTAGAGAATACAATTTGTCCTTATTATGTGGCAGTAATCGAATATCTCCCTTCAAAATATATTGCACGGGTGGCTTTTCATGCTGTTTAAAACCCGTTTATTTCATTCAGTACTGTATTCAATTCTACAGGTGAGTTAGAACAGCTTAACCAATGTACTACTCCACCCCCATGTTATCATGGAGGCTGACTTTTGAAGTAGCACTAACACAAGTTGCATGGTCAATTTTCACTGTAGATGTGCAAGGCTCTATTATTTTCACAAAGAATTGACTTTGCTGCTGCTGACTTCTGTAAGTAAAGGACAGTTTCCCATGCCTTCCGGGTCTATTTCAAGTAAGCTCGGGTGGATAGGGGAATGTTAAACCCCTCTATCATTTGCACACATGAAGCGTCCTTTAGCTGTAACACTCGGAGTGCTAGAGTGAGACTACAGCCAATATATATTTCATGGTGTCATGAACCTATACAATGATTTTAATGTCAAAAATATGTCTTATATACACTCAATCACGGTAAATCAAGGGAATTCAAAACTTTATGTAATAACTATGGTAATTGTTCCCTCTGCATCTTTAATTCTGAGTGACTCAGCCTCTCTGTGATTGTCTTATACTTGGACATTCAAATTGTTCATCAGTACAATTCATTTTGAAATGTTCTTCCTTGTTGTTTTATCTTATTTGGATATTTATAACATTTCACTGATCCCCGTCCCAACTTATTTGAGACGTGTTGCAGTTATCAAATTAGAAATGAGTACATATGTCCCTTAAAACAATATTTTTTCTCGGTTTTAACACTTGATATGTTGTCTTTTCACTATTCTCCATCTAAGGAATGTATTGAATGTTTTGAAAATAATAGCATTTTGATTTTATTCTCAGTTTACCAAACGTCCCAACTTCACCGGAGTTGGGGTTTGTAAACGTCCCTTCAGCCTGCCTATATTAGAAATGTAAATCAGCTTTTTTAATGCTCATTTTCACGGGTTTTGTTAATTTAAATATGTAAATCAGCTGTTTATAACGCTCATTTTGGTCAGTTTTGTTTTTTGTTGATTAAAACATGTAGGCTAAATCAGCTGGTTTTTTTGCTGTTTTTAGATGTGCTTTATAGTGTGAGAGCCTATGTATCTGATTTGGGGGCCTGTGGGATTTGGATGTTAATTTTTGGAGACATTTATATCTTCATTCTATAGGGTCTAAGGAATGAAAAAAAACATGTCTCCATTTTTTCTTTTGACTTTTAGTGCCTTTAACCCCTTAACATTCCTCGTGATTTGCCTGAAAAACGCCTGAAAAACCAATCCAAATTGAAATTGTAACTGTAACCCAGCCCTTTGTGCTATGGACAAAATAAGACCACTTTTGGAAAGCAGACATTCTGTAGTTATTTTATATTTAGTCAGATTCACTGTAAATTGTTCTGGTGAAATATGTAGATTAAGAAATGATTGTAATTTTTTTACTTTTTTGTCCATCGCCTAAAAAAATAAAATGTATATCTCTTAAACAGACCTTTTACTGCAAGGAAAGGGTTTACAGACAGAATGAAACAAAGGCAAGATGCTCTAAGAACTTTCATTTCAAATTTCATTACAATATCTCGAAATCTGTGCTCTCTACATGATTTTATATGTGGGTATGCCTAGGCGTTTTTCAAAGTACCATTTGGAGTCTCCAAATGGAAATTTTCTTAGAGTGTAGGTATGCTAATGGAAACATGCCACTACTTGTAATGCAACATCACAGACCAAAAAGTGATATATCTTTGGAGAGGTCACACTTTAGAGGATTGGATTACACTGTTAGAATACTCACAAAACCCTGATTGTTTGAAAACCCTGAATGAATAGGAAAAAAGGGGGGGATGCATGCAATCTCAATTTTTGTACTTAAGATGTACACATTTCTGTCATTAGTGTAAGTGACTTGTACTGTATATGCATATAGCTCATGACAGTCTCAAGGAGCACAACACAGCCTCAAAAATCTATGCAGGAAAAGCATAAAAAATCTATTAGCACAGAAGTTTGAAATGGTGTTTGACCAATCTACAATGTGCAGTTACTAAACATACATAAGACATTGACAAAAATCACCCACACACACATACACTGCAGTTAAAAAAGCATTCTAAATGTATTGAAATACTTTCTCTGACACATGCAATCATACCATAGTGATAACCACACACACACACGCAAATGCACACGCACACACACACACACACACATGCAGTAGAAAACTAACATACTGATAAAACAAACAGCTTTTTCACACATTTTGAGGAAAACAACAAGACCCACCCACAGAAAACACCTCCCCCACCTCATGACCAGGCGCTGTGTCTACCTGTTGATAGCGTGGAGAGGGCACTCACCAGGATCAACCTGCACAAAACAGCAGGCCCAGACAACATCTCTGGATGAGTGCTGAAAGACTGGGCTGAGCAACTAAAGCACGTCTTCACTGACATATTTAACACCTCACTAAAGCCACCTTCAAAGCCGCCACCATTATATCGGTGCCAAAGAAGTCATCCCCATCCTGCTTCGAAGACTACTGTCCTGTAGCACTGACCCCCATCACCTTGAAGTGCTTCGAATGGCTGGTCATGGCACACATCAAGTCTACCCTTCCACCCACCCTGGACCCCTACCAGTTCGCATATAGAGTCTGGCGCCCCCCTCTACACCCAGCCCTCACCTGGAAAAAAAGAGTCATATCTGAGAATGCTGTTCATTGACTTTAGCCCAGCATTCAATGCTATCATACCCCCAACAGCTGATATGCAAACTGGACAAACTGGGCCTCAGCACCTCCCTCTGCAACTGGCTGCTGGACTTCCTATGCCAGAAACCACAACACCTCGGACACCATCGCACTGAGTACAGGAGCTTCACAAGGGTGTGTGCTCAGCCCTCTGCTCTTCACCCTGCTAACACAGGACTGCAAAACAACCCACACAATACCAACCACCTGGTGAAGTTTGCAGACGATACAACCCTGGTGGGTCTCATCTCCCATGGAGAAGAGACGCACTACAGGACAGAGGTGGACAGCCTGGCCAGATGGTGCAGCGACAACAACCTCCTACTGAACATCATTAAGTCAAAGGAGATCATGGTCAACTTCCAGAGAGGCCACAGACAACACCTGCTACTGTGGAGAGAATGAGAAGCACAAAATTAATTGGAGTGCACATTAGTGAAGACCTCTCCTGGACCACCAACACAGTATCACAGGCCAAAAAAGTTCAGCAACGCCTCTACTTCCTGCGCAAACCGAGGCACGCCAGTGCCCCACCAGCCATCAGGACCACCTTCTACAGGGGAACCATTGAGAGCATCCTTACCAGCTGCATCACTGTATGGGGCGGAAGCTGCACTGACTACAACAGGAAAGCCCTGCAGCGTATAGGGAATTCAGCTGGGAAGATCATCAATGCACCCCTCCCCTCCCTGCAAGACATCTACACCACCCGCCTTACCCGCAAAGCCCTCACAATCGTGAGCCACCCAGCACAGAACCTGATCAGCCTCCTGCCCTCAGGAGCCTATGGTCCAGATCCACCAGACTCACAAACAGTTGTATACAGCAGGCCATCAGGATGCTGACCCCCCCCTGCCAACACTGACCACCACCACATCTTACACACACGCACACACAAACACACACGCACGCATGCACAACATATGTTTATACAGTGATATGCAGCAAGATCAATAGTTCACTACTAATCCAGATCATATCCAGATTACACCTTAAAAACAAAACGTTCATGAAAGATCAGGGATTGTGATTTTAAATTACATGTTTCGTAAAGGAATAGCTCTAGATTTTCCACCACTTGAGCAACTTTTAAAGAGAAATGAAATTGGGGAGAGACTAATCTTTGTAACTGGCTTTGACACAGACACACACACACACACACACACTGTGTGCAGTGAGGGCACTCTGAGGGCACTCCCCAAATGCCATTTTTCCTCAAATTTGGGTGATTTTGAGATTGTTTCAGAATTTGTTCCATTACATGTCTTCAAAATAATGACAGAAAAATGTCATTACAAGTCTTTTGGTTGCTTATTTTGTGTAATTGTATGAGCACGACCACGAATTTGGCAAAATAGAGACTGATTTTTACATCAAACCCACACATTCAAAATATGTAAACAAAAGTATTGTTCTCTAAAGAAGGTGATATTATGGAACGTTATTGGCATACTTTTCCACAAAACACTAAATTAGACCAGGAAATCAGGACATAAAACCTTACAAAATTTGTATTGGAAATTTTCAGATTTTTTTTGTTTTTTTATTTATTATGCAAATTAGGCCCTAGTTCATGAAATATGCGCACAGGCGTCCTGAACATCAATCCATGGAATACCTAATTCTCTAATACTCAGATACACCAAACTTGGTAGACTTATTCATATCTACCCCGTTTCTGAGTATCAAAGGGTTTGTGGGTATGTCATTCATCCAATCCAATCCAAAACGTATTACACATTTTTCTCTAAATGCGATTTTATGACTTTTTTGTTGCATGGAAAAGGCGATATCTTACACAGACCTAACTTGGGGAAAACCTTCTTAGCCACCTACTGCAACTTTCTATAGAGGGGCTTGTTGATATCTCATTCACATCTTGAGTTAGAACAAGGTTTCTAAAAGAACATGGCGTTTTTTCTTTTTTTTTTTTGGGACTTAGAACAGTATTTCATGATTTCTGGGCATACAAAAACAGATAGCCACAAACCCATCTGTAGAAAGTTGTATTTTGAGTGTATTATCACAATGAGCCCACATGTTGAAGTCTGGCCCCATCCAATGTGCCTACAGTAGCTTTTAAAATGTAACCTAAATATGCGCATATTTCATGAGTTTTGGCCTCATATGCATAAAAATAAATACAATTCAGAAAACTTCCAAAACAAAAAATCTTCAGTTGTATGTCCTTAATAACTTGGAGAAGTTTCATAGTCCTTTCAAGTAATCTAAATTTTTTGCCTATCTAGGTGTGCCCTCTCGTGCGTCTATTGCAGTAAAATATCAAAATCAGGTGGGGGAAAGGTAAGAAACTGGGGGGAAAAATGGAGACACATTTTTTCTCAAAGTTCAATGACTCTAGAACACATTTCAACTAGTCTCCAAAAATTAACATTGAAATCCCACAGAAATACATAGGCTCTCACACTATTTATAAATAAAATGTACTTACTCATTTTAATTGGTATGTTGTTTTTTTACGTTGATGCCGTTACATTTTTTGACAATTTACGTTTGCGCCTTACATTTTTTGACAATTATCTAGGTTACTTTCTACGCCTTACATTTCTGGAACAATATTTGAGAAGCTTTTTTTTCACTTTTACACCGTTACTTTACTCCGTTACATTTTTTGACAAATATCTGTAGGCCTATGTTACTTTCTACTCCTTACATTTCTGGAACAGTAGGCTATTTGAGTAGCCCCATCTGCGGGCAGACAGAGAGGCGGGACCAAGCACAGCCTTGTCGCTGTCTTGACCACTGAGCACATTTGGTTGTCATGCAGCGAGTTTTCCGACTTTCCGGTAACTTTTTAGATGAAAGCTTCTACCGTCTTCTGGGGGTCTGGAATATACCTACGTGTGGAGAGTAGGCCTATAGCTTCACTATTCAAATGAAATGCAAAGCACCAGCAACAAGAGAAAGCTGTCTGCCGACACTTTGATGTTTCTGATTCTGAATGACAACAAATAGTTCAAACATGAGCCAGAAAAGATACAACAGTGTCGGAAAACATAGCCTACAGAATGCACCCATGTTAAATCCATGTTACAGTTGAGAGAGAGAGAGAGCGAGAGAGCGTCCCTTCAGGCTGCCTATTTTTTTTTGTTGGAAATCGTCCTCCAATCCCTTCAAGCCTTCAGGCTGCCTATTTTGTAAATGTTTCAAAATGTAAATCAGCTGTTTTTAATGCTCATTCTAACGTTTTTTTGTTGATTTAAAAAGGTAATTCAGCTATTTTTCACGCTCATTTTAACTGTAAAGGCAATAGTCTTGAGCAATTATTCTATGTGTATTAGGCCTCTTTATTAAATAAGCTGGTAGCTACCTATTTTGGCCGTTATTAAATATGCTAACTGCCTATTTTGTTTTAGGTTTCGTTAGAATTCCTCCCATAGTTCTACTTGTCAGACATAGCCTAGAACTACTTGTAATTTGCACTATTGGTGGAATCGTTTTACGCAAACACG
>NC_085876.1:43914427-43941927 GCF_034702125.1 Engraulis encrasicolus
ATGTCACTCATGGCAGAAAGAGCTAGAAATGGCGGCTGTGTCAGGGATTGTTGCAGATTGTTCTTATAGTAAAAGCATTATCTAACTGGCCATTGGCCATTCCTTTGTGCCTGTTCTCTGGCCTCTAGAGTGGAATGGACCTGGTTGTGAGTGTAGCCGGCCTCCCCTGCGAGACGCTCTGGGCGAACTACACCATGGTCATGTGTCGAACCTCCCCATCCAGCACCTCTCCCCGCAGTGGGCCAGTGGTCGTGCACGTGGGCAGCATTGCATCCACCTGCCTGGGAGACACCTGCACCTACACCTACCTGGCCTCTCTGGCTCCACAGGTAACACTACTGCTACTGCTAGGCTACTACTACTACTACTACTACTGCTAATAGTATAGCAACTACTACTGCTACTACTTCTACTGTTACTGCTACTACTACTAATAATAATAATAGTACAGCAACTACTACTGCTACTGCTACTACTACTTGTGCAACTACTACAACTACTACTAATAATAATAATAATAATAACAATGCAACATCTACTGCTACTACTACTACTAATGATCATGATAATACAACAACTACTATTGCTAATACTACTACTACTACTTATAATAATCCAAAAACTACTACTGCTAATACTACTACTACTACTTATAATAACACAGCAACTACTACTACTACTACTACTACTACTACTGCTAATAGTATAGCAACTACTACTGCTACTGCTACTGCTACTACTACTACTTATGATAATACAGCAACTACTACTGCTACTACTAGGCTTCTATTCTAATGATAATAATACAACAACTGCTACTGCTACTACTACTTGTGCAACTACTACAACTACTACTAATATTACTGATAATAATAATAATACAATTACTACTGCTACTACTACTTCTACTACTACTACTAATACAACAATTACTACTATTACTACTACTACTACTAATACTACTACTACTACTACTACTACTACAAGCACCACTACTACTACTACTGCCACTACTACAACTACTACTACTATTACAACTACTACTACTACTACTATTACAAAAACTGCTATTACTTCTACAATTACTATTACTACTACTACTGTACTACCACTACTACTAATTAGATCGAGGGACACTTGTTCCGAGACACAGCAGTTAATAAATAAAGAAAACGGAACAAAAAAGTAAACAAAATGTCAGACCAGTTAGCACTATGCCTGGACATCCAGGTTGAAATGGCGGGAATTGATTCTAGCTTTGAAGGTGGGACATGAAGTCCATTGACGCACCTACACCAAAGATTTTCTTACTTCTAACCTTTCAAATATCTCGCCTGAAACCTTCTCCTACCTCTCCTGTCATCTTTTGTTCCTCAGGTGAACGCCGTCACCCCCAACACCATCAATGGCAAACGCACCACCGTGCACCTCAAAGGCACCGGCTTCGGCACTGACGCTGCTAACGTGTTGGTGCACGCCGGAACGTACGAACTGGATGTGACCGCGGTAACCGACTCCACCATCACCCTCTCTGTGGGCCCCCTCCCCGGTGGAACGCACCCCGTGACAGTTGACGTGACAACACGAGGACTGGCGCTATCAAGCAAGGTGACGCTGACTAGTGAAGTCGTCGCCACGTTGAGTCCAGGGGCGGGCAGCACTGCTGGCGGCACCCCTCTGACGCTGACTGGTAACGGCTTCCTGGCGGGCAACACCAGCGTGATGGTGGGTGGCGCCCCCTGTGAGATCCTGGAGGTAATGCCAGGAGAGGCGCTGTGCCTGACTCCTCCCCACGCTGCTGGGTCAGTGCAGGTGGTGGTTCAAGTGCTAGAGGTGCAGTACCAACCTCTCACCTTCGACTACACGGGGGCGCTCACGCCACACCTCAACAGCGTCAGCCCTGCGACAGGTAGGAGAGCATCAGTGTTTTATTATTTGTATTTGTAGTTCATTTGGCAGCAACAATACATTGCACATCTTGAAGATGTGAATACATAAAAGGTCTATAGCCAGATGGCTAAAGGTCAACCCCAGTCCCTAATCAGGCTAATAAAATGTATCAAATAAATCACCTGAGAACATAGAAATATACAATAACATGTGATCTTGAAACATGCTTCATATAGCATTAAAACCTGGTTTTATACAGATAAAGTAGCATTGTGTAGTTTTATAATCAAACAATATTGGGCCAGTGCAAGAGTAATTTGTGTGGCCCCATTGACATGCACTGTATGTGCACCTGTAGATCCAATTTATGGTGCCTCATCTTTATTCTGTGGTGCTCCACCACAGAAAGGTGTCTGCAGTTTAGGAAACACTGACCATGATTCTCATCAGTCTCATCTATAGCCCCATTAGAAAGACTGGGTTTGTGTCTGAAACAAACCTCTGACAGTAATTAAATGATCACGATAGTATTGACGAAACTCATGGTCTACAGCCTCATTAAAAACACAGGTTTTGCACTTACCTCCCTCATACTGTATTATGCTGAGCAACTCTGGCTCGATTTCTCCTTCTACTGAATCTGTCATCTCCCGCTCATAAGAAAGAGAAAAAGGGAGAGAGACACAAAGAAGTCACATGTATCCCACCAACAGTATTGCAACTGAGCAACTCCAACTTGTTTTCCTCCTTCAATCTGTCACGTGTCCCTCTTCTGTCCCTCAGGTCCCAGTGGTACCGTCATCTCTCTGTCCGGCTCCGGCTTCGGCACGGACACCGATCTCATTGTGGTCCACATCGACGGCGTGGCCTGTACCGTTGCCACGGTGACAAACTCCCTGGTGACTTGTGCCGTGGGCGAGCACGCCGGGGGCACCTTTCCCATCATGCTCCAGCACAAGGTCAAAGGATACGCGGAGGGCGATGTCAACTTCAACTACGAGCTGCAACTCACTGCCGTTAGGCCCTCAGAAGGTAACAGCATTTTTCATTAAATTACATTACACTTAGCTGATCCCTTTATCCAAAGTGGCTTACAGTACAGTTGTTGACTATAGGGCAGTGGTTCCCAACCTATGGGTCGGGACCCCCCTTATGGGTCGCCAAAGATCCACAGGGGGTCGCGGAGCCCTCTTGATTTTAAGGGGTTTCGTTTTAAATATATATAGCCCATGTTAAATAAAAGACAAAGCATTTAACTAATAAATGCATAGACGCAACAAATTGTAAGTGCTACATTAAACATTTATTCTATATTTGACCAAAGACGAATTGAGGAATAAAATAACTAAAAGAAGTTTTCGCAGGAAACGGAGGGCATCTTGTGACTCCGTCTCGTGCGGGCGCTCGCGTGGTTGGGTCACCAAAGCTTACAATAGTAAAAACATGGGTCCCTTAAGAAAAAGGTTGGGAACCACTGGTATAGGGTATTGGTTCCAGTCCCTGGAGCAGTGTGGGGTTAGGAAATGAACCCATCCAAAGTTGTCAGTGTCCCTGACTGTAACCAAATTGACCTTTGACCTTCTCCTCTGCAGGAAGCCTGGGTGGGGGTAACCTGGTGCAGGTGCAGGGCGCTGGTTTCGACCCCCACTCCTCCCGGGTGTGGATCTGTGAAGGAGAGTGCCACGTCCTCAGAGATACCTCCACATCCACCCAGCTCCACTGCCACGTACCTCCAGCTAACGGTAAGGTGGACACCATGGCAGTCACAGACACTGTTTGTGTGTCCGTGTGTGTGTGCGTGTGTTGGCTTTATTTAGCCTCTATTAGAACTAGGACAGCTGAAGATGGTGATAGGAAGTAATAGGATTGTAAGAGAGAGAAAGGGAAGGCTGAGGAAGTGGCCTGCGGGTCAGAATCGAACCTGGGTCACTGGTTTCATGGGAGGTGCCTTAGCCCTTAGGAGGTGCTTTATAGCAAGGTGGCACAGCATGTCATTTACAAAATTAATCTACACAAACCACACATTTATGTATCTATATATGCATTCACTTAGCTGTCAGGTTGGAATGAAAATAACATAACTCCAAGTGAGAAAGTTTTTTACCCTGTATAAATTATAGATAGCGATATAAGTATAGTATTATGTAAAATGTGACAGGTGAATTTACTGCATTCCCGCAAGCTTATTGTAATGATTTTCTGAACCCTATGCCACGTTGCCCCAGGCTACAAGCCCATTCTTCACGTGCAGGGTGGCGTGTAATCTGTGTTTCAAAACAGCAACTACCCGTACAGCTTAACGGTTCATTGGAAGTTTGTTCTACTGTACCATGGAGGAGTCCTTTGAAAACAAGAATGGAACGTGACGTTGCCAAATCACACTTTACAAAGGCATTTTTGTGATGCACTGATATGATGTGACTGAGATATGCTGACCTACCGGTATGATCTGACATGTGCAGACTATTATGTTCCCAGATAGTGAACGTGCAGAGCCTTTGAACTTTAGATACAAAGTAAAGAAGCATTTTCAGAATACTGAAGGTGAGATCACACTGGGTTGAGATATACTAGATGTGTTGACTTCACTGACTTTTACTTGTGACTTGTACTCGTATGGTTGCATGATAATGGACTGTATGATGTTTGCTACCCCTCTCTCCACAACACACCTCATTTCTTCCCCCCTCCACCCCCCACCTCACCCCAATGATGGATGAATGATGGAGTCTGTGTGATGCACCCTTCCCCTCCCCCCCCGCCCACAGGAAGTGATGCGGAGCAGGCCTGCGTCGTCACGGTGACGAACGGCAAGGACTCTGTGAACGTCTCGGCCGGCTACACGTACAAATCGTCCCTGACACCCGTCATCAGCGCGGTGTCTCCGCGGCGAGGAGGGACAGCCGGTGGCACCAGGCTCACCATCACCGGCTCCAATTTCAGGTGTGCGACTCGACTGTGGCTCGAAAAACCAGATCGGCCACTTCAGCCCTGCCACCAGTAGAGAAGGCAACAGTGGGCAGCCGTGGCCTAGTGGTTAGAGGATTGGTCGTTCAATAGGGGTTGTCGGTTCGAATCCCCACTGACCTCTCCCTACATTTCTGTCCATGGCTGAAGTGCCCTTGAGCAAGGCACCTAACCTCACATTGCTCCAGGGACTGTAATGAATACCAATAGTTGTAAGTCGCGTTGAATACATGAAAGCGTAAGATAAGCGCAATGTAATGTAATGTAACAGTGGGGGCACAAAGGGGTCAGTTGTCCCAGGCCCAGGGAGATAGGAGGGGGGGCAGAATTGGGTTTTCATCACATTGTATGCATTGTATGGAGGGCCCTTTCAGGTGACTTGGTTCCAGTGGGCCAGGCATTGTTGTTGTCAACAGATACCTGTTCTTAAAGGTGCACTGTGTAGGATGGTGACCAAAATAGGTATTGCAACTGCGCTGCTCATTGAAACTGTGCTGCCTATTGCCAATTTCCTCTTTTCGTGAATATTTACAAAATAATGAACAAATATTTACAAGTATGACCATAGTACAGTAAGCTTGGTGAGCTTGGTAGGTTGCCACCCTTCCACTCCCTATCTCACTCCATGGCTGAGGTACCTTTGAGCGGAGGTGCCCTCACACTGCTCCGGGGACTGTCACCAATACCCTGTACTTAAAAGAACTCTAAGTTGATTGGATAAAAGCGGCTTTTACTTTAAGTGTAATGTAATGTGATGTAATCAAATTACTTAGGCACAATTGTTTTCCAATAATGTCTTTTGTCTCAATCAGCCATTGTCCAGCATTGTCTGTGCATTTCATAATGTGCTTACTAATGCACTCTGTCATTGTTTGCTCTTCAGCACCAAGAGGAGTGAAGTGAGTGTGACCATCGCAGGGTCAGTGTGTGATGTGGTGTCCGCCAACATGAGCCACATCGTGTGTGTCACCAATGCCCAGAAGCAGTCCCAGGAGACCAAAGTCCGCGTCCAGATTGGAGACAGAGGCATCGCTCAGATGGTGAGTGGGCTCTCTCACATACACAGACAGAGGCATCGCTCAGATGGTGAGTGGGCTCTCTCACATACACAGACAGAGGCATCGCTCAGATGGTGAGTGGGCTCTCTCACACAGACAGGCAGATGCACTCACAATACGGATTTTTTTTTATTTTTTATTTTTTTATTTTTTTTAGGTCTGCTCACTCTTGGTATTTCTTTTCTCAAAGTTTACCTACAATTGAAAAGTGGCTGGGAAATTTGGAGAACATTTCCCCTCTCTACACGCAAAGGCACACACACACGAGCACATACAAACACACACAAACGCACACGCTCACACAAACACATACACTCGGGCAGTCATGGGTGAGCGGTTAGGGCGTCAGACTTGCATCCCAGAGGTTGCCGGTTCGACTCCCGTCCCGCCAGGTTGGTGGGGGGAGTAATCAACCAGTGCTCTCCCCCATCCTCCTCCATGACTGAGGTACCCTGAGCATGGTACTGTCCCGCCGCACTGCTTCCCATGGGGCGCCACTGAGGGCTGCCCCCTTGCATGGGTGAGGCATGAATACAATTTTGTTGTGTGCAGTGTTCACTTGTGTGCTGTGGAGTGCTGTGCCACAATGACAATGGGAGTTGGAGTTTCCCAGTGGGCTTTCACTTTCACTTCACTTTCGCTTTCACTCACGTCTGCCTACTGTCCTTCTACTGCTCCTACTGTACACTGTACACACATTTGAAGGACCACACAGACTCTTCTGTATACTGTATATGCGGACATGTGGTCGCCCCACTCAAGATGATATTTCCAAAGTTAAGATGAAAAACACTTTGTGCTGCTTGTGTGTTGTGCAGGATCATGCAGACTTCTTCCACATTGATCTTGTGGTCCTCCCACTTCTGATTATGTTTCCAAAGTTATGTGATGTAGGGATGAACTGTCCAAATAAAATCTTACAGTATTGTTGCCCAATAGTGGTGTGGTTTCTAGTATTGTTTCCTAGTGTATCATCACCTTTATACGTAATTAAGTGTAATACTATTTATTATGTTTATTGTGCAGGAGCATGCAGACTTCTTCTACATCGACGTGTGGTCCTCTCGCTTCACCTGGAGTGGCCTGGACCCTCCTGAGGAGGGGACCTTCGCTGTCATCACCGAAGGACAGACCATCCTGCTGGACACCAGCACCCCCGTACTCAAGATGCTCCTCATCAACGGTCAGTAATTACCTACTGTGTAATATGATTTAGCGCAATTAGCAATATCTCATCATATAATATACTGTAGCTCAATTAGCAAGATGCTCCTCATCAACGGTCAGTGACTAATTACCCACTATATAATATAATATTGCTCAGTTAGCAAGATGCTCCTCATCAACGGTCAGTCACTAATTACCCACTATATAATATAATAAATATAGCTCAATTAGCAATATCTCATATAATGTAGCTCAATTAGCAAGATGCTCCTCATCAACGGTCGGTGACTAATTACTCACTGTATATGGTATACCGTATATACAGTATAATATAGCTCAA
Organism: Engraulis encrasicolus; assembly: GCF_034702125.1. Taxonomy (NCBI): domain Eukaryota; kingdom Metazoa; phylum Chordata; class Actinopteri; order Clupeiformes; family Engraulidae; genus Engraulis; species Engraulis encrasicolus. The sequence continues at coordinate 43,921,850 of NC_085876.1, forward strand.
TTAGCAATGTCTCATATAATATAATATAGCTCAATTAGCAATATTTAATCTAAAATAGCTCAAATAGCAAGATCCTCCCCATCAACGGTCAGTGACTAATTACCTACTGTGCAATATAATGTAGCTCAATTAGCAATATCTCATCTAATATAGCTCAAATAGCAAGATGCTCCACATCAATGGTCAGTAATTGCCTACTCTAAAATGTAATGTAGTTCAATTAGCATTAGCAATATCTTATATAATATAATATAGCTCAATTAGCAAGATCCTCCTCATCTACGGTCAGTAATTACCTACTGTGCAATGATTAGCAGTGTCTTAAATTAGTAAACATGATGAGAAAGTGTACCGTTTTGTTACGAAGACAGCAGTCTTTTCTGTGAATAGAAGTTAAAGCATGTTCTCCCTCATCTCTGTGAAATCTCAGTTGAAGAGCTGATCTTTTACAAGAAATATCGCGTTTTCTTTGAATGGTCCAAAACATGGCTTTATTTCCATGTAATCTCAGGTGGAAAGCTGATCTTTGACGAGAAGGACATCGAACTGCAAGCGGAGAACATCCTGATCGCCAACGGAGGAACGCTGCAGGTGGGAACCGAAGAGGAACCGTTCCAGCACAAAGCCATCATCACTCTCCATGGCCACCTACGCTCACCTGAGATACCTGTCTACGGAGCCAAGACCCTGGGCGTCAGGGAGGGAGTGCTCGACTTGCATGGTAAAGATCAGCAACAGTTCAAAATGACGCTTTTGCACACCTCTGTAGTTGGACAGGTGCGTAGGATATTATCCCAGTGGGGTTGTCATTGAAGTGTAAAGAAATCCTGCACACTGTACATTCCACCAAGACACTTTGAAACATTGCTTCAGTCATCCAACCTTCTTCAGGTTTACCGAAACGTTGTATTAAAGTTTGTTGGTGGAATGGACAAAATGGCTAGTAGATGTTAATCTTGCTAGCCAAGCTCACACCCACTATTGAGTCAAAGTGATTAGTAAGTTTGTCTTTTCTATTATCCAAACAGAAATGTTACCAGCATTCGGACGCTTGGCCAGTGTTAATTTAGAGCCTTGCTCACGCCCTTCTAGAAAGCAGCAGGAAATCTAAGCCACTGTCACGGACACAACTGTTTCCCCCACCAAATACCCCTGCAGTCAGATAGCTCTGCTTACAGCTCACGTGACTCGCTGTGACACCTGTCCCCCCCAGGTATCCCCGTCCCCGTCACCTGGACGCGCCTGGCTCAGACGGCAGCAGGTGGCTCCAACACGCTGGTCCTCACCCACCCTGTCACCTGGAGGAGCGGAGACCAGGTGGTCATCGCCACCACTGGAGACAGGTAATCGCACAGTCCACCACATCTCAGTCAACGCTCCAGTTCGGGCATGGGATGTACAGCTGTGTTTCCCAACCAGGGGTACGTGTACCACTAGGGGTACGTGAGCACACTGAAGGGGGTACTTGGAAAAATGTAATTTTAACAAATGCATGGAGCATAGTCACACTGGAATAGAAAAAGCGATGTAAAACACAAGTTAGGTGGTACTTGTGGCACAACAAAAAGGCTCGGGGGGTACATGAGAGAAAAAAGGTTTGGAAAACACTGATGTACAGCACGATACTGCTGAGCTAAAGGACCAGTCTGACAGCTCAGCGCTACCAATACTGTATAAGGCTTCGGGAGGGAGGTTTTACTACCGTTCCACTTTGCTAGTTGGCCTCCATTACATGCACATGACTGTATGCAGGGCCGCTGACAGCTTTGGCTTGGCCCAGGACAAAGTTATCTGAAAGGGCCCCCCACCCAATGCATTTATTGTAATGAGGACTCCCCATGTCCCCATTATGGGCCCCACCATGTCCCTGGGCCCGGGACAACTGACCCCTTTGTCCCCTCTTGTCGGCTTCCCTGACTGTATGTATGTATATCTGTCTTCCTCAGACACAGCCAGAGGGAGAACGAGGTTCGCTTCATCTCCTCGGTGTCGGCTGATGGCCGCACCCTCACCCTGACGCAGGGCCTGAACTACACCCACCTGGGGGTGTCCGTCACGCTGCCCGACGGCACCGAGTTCGAGGCCCGCGCCGAGGTGGGCCTGCTCACCAGGAACATCGTGGTGCGCGGCTCCAACCAGGTCGAGTGGAACGACAAAGTGGAGGCCTGTCCGGAAGGCTTTGACACAGGTGAATAATGTCAATAATAGTAGTGGTAATTATAGTCCAAACCACGGCACGGGGATGGGGCCAAGACATATTATTAAACAAACAGAAACTTGTAGTTTGTATACCGATCCACCATGCAGACACCAGACGCTTTCCATCAAGTTTGAAACTGTATCCTAAACAATTTAGATCGACCTCCCTGGCGAGAAAAATCTCAGTTGTGATATAGTCTGTCTGGCAAATGACTGTATGAATGTGTGAATTAAATGAGAGTAATACAAACTACATGGGGGAGCCGTGGCCTAGTGATAGGGAGTTGGTCTGGGGGTTGTAGTTTTGATCCCACCCTAACCTCTCCCTACACTTCCGTCCATGGCTGAGGTGCCCTTGAGCAGGACACCTAACCCCACATTGCTCCAGGAACTGTAACCAATACCCTGTAAAATAATAACTGTAAGTCGCTTTGGATAAAAGCGTCATTTAAGTGTAATGTAATGATACTAACATAAGTTTAAATTCCACTTGTCAGGCGAGTTCGCTACACAGACGTGCTTCCAGGGCCGCTTTGGCGAAGAGACAGGAAGTGACCAGTTTGGCGGCTGCATCATGTTCCATGCCCCCAGACCCGGAGAGAACTTGGCCATCGGCAGAATCGAACATGTTGAGGTAAACTCCCAGGATCGCTGAGGATCCTTTTTTAACAATTTATTTAACATTTCTCATTGTTGTCTATTTGTAAAGATTGCCAAAATACGACACTATGAATGTTATAACTTTTAAATCATCAAAAGTTGTATCTCATGTACAGTAGTTGCATTAAACCTTTTCAGCATCTAAGTTTCTTCCCCATGACCTTCTCTCCTAGCCGGGCTCCACCCTACTGGTGACGCAACGCCTTTGGCTGAGCTACACACAGTATGGCCAGGAGCTATCTCAATCCCGCTACAGTGGGAACTCCACCCATTTTGTCTGGAGCCAATCAACTGAGCATTTCCAACCGTCCTGGGTAGAGGCAAGTTCAAGGCAGTGACGAGGTTTAAGCAGAGACGTTTTTTGGGCTAATAAATGTTTGGTTTAAACTTTGGCACATCCCTCAACCAGTAGCAAGCCGAGGGAGGCGGGTTAACCAGGCCATGGAAACAAAGTTCTTCCTGTATGGAAATGCTAATCGTTATAGTCCTGGTCAGACCAGAATCGTGGTAGTGATCTGAAGTCTATGAAAATCAGGCAAGCTTCTCTCCCACAGATCTTCAACACAGACCAAGCCTTTCCAATTTTTTACAAGATTACAAAAACATGATACTAAATCTTATAACCTGAATATCATCAAACAGCCGGTCTCATATAAGTAATTTCTTTGGCCTACCTTCAACACTGATCTTCAGTGCCTGCCAGGCCTTCCAAATCCATGCAAGATTGCAAAAACAGGACACTATGAACCTAATACACTTTAGTTTATATAATCAAAGGTCGCTTCTCATATAGTTGCATTTAACATTCCCTCTTCACTAAATTCTCTTCCACATTATCTTGCCTCTCCAGCCAGCCAAGATCTCCTAATCTTGACAAGATGACAAAAACGAACACTTATCATCAAATACTATTCTATCTCATATACTTGCTCACAGTGATTCGGGACCACTGTTCATTTACCACAGTGATCCAGGATCATTGCTCATTTACTGCAGTGATCCAGAATCATTGTTCTTTTAACACAGTGATACAGGATCATTTTTCATTTACCACAGTGATCCTGGACGATTGTTTATACTACAGTGATCCAGGATCAGTGTTCATTTACCACAGGGATCCAGGACGATTGTTCATACTACAGTGATCCAGGATCATTGCTCATTTACCACAGTGATCCTGGACCATTGTTCATTTGCCACAGTGATCCAGGATCATTTGTCATTTAACACAGGGATCCAGGACCATTGTTCATTTTTCTGCACACATTGATCCAGCACCATTGTTCACTTTACCACACACAGTGATCCAGTATCATTGTTCATTTACCAAAGGGATCCACGACTATTGTTCATTTTATCGCACACAGTGATCCAGGATAATTATTTAACATTTTCTGCCTCTAAATTCTCTTCCACATGATCTGTCTCCTGCAGATCTTCAACGCTGGCCAGGCCTTCCGTCTGGGTCGCTACCCCATCCACTGGCACCTGATGGGCGATGTCAACTTCAAGTCGTACGTGCGCGGCTGCGCCCTGCACCAGACCTTCAACCGCGCCGTGACCATCCACAACACGCATCGCCTCCTGGTGGAGCGGAATGTGATCTACAACATCATGGGCGGGGCCTTCTTCATTGAGGACGGCATTGAGACAGGCAATGTGGTGCAGTACAACCTGGCCGTCTTCGTCAAGCAGAGCACCAGGTAACAACACTCTGCTGACAGTGTTTTCACACTTCGGGGCCCGTAACCCATTTTAACCTGAGACACCTGCAAAAAACGCCTGCTAAATGAATTAGCCCTTTTTTGGGAAAAGGTGCCCTCAGCCTATAAAAAACGAAATATCTCAGCCTCCGAAGCACATAAAAACATAAAACGAGTTGCATTTAAAAGACCCTCATCTTGCATTGCACACTTTGGGTCTCTCTGAGCACCAGGTAATACCACTCTGCTGGGGCAATGCAGTTGTGTTGAAAATCAGCGTTACGGACCAGAAAAATAATAAAAAGAGAACATATGTAACGGAGGCTAACTAGCAGAGTTGGCGTAGAACGTTGGTAAAAACCTCCCTCTGGTAAAAATCTCCCTCTAAAAACCTCCCTCGTGCCGTTGGGCAGAGAGACTAGTCTCTTGGCCCAGCGGTATCATACTGTGTCTCCCATTGCCAGACCGTTGTAGTTGACGAGGATACAGGTTTGATCCCCGAGGTGGGTGAACAGTTGCAAAATGACTTCCGTCACACATAGTCCCATTTTTTTTCCTGTTGGGTCTACTTTTAGGTGCACCAACAGTACAGTGGACTGAGTTTGGTTTGAAAAAATGTGTGATGGCGATGGGCACATTTCAACAAGAGCTATGTCCTGTAGACCATCTCCACACTAAACCACATATTCTATAAGTCCAGATATGCCACTAGTTGGTTTCACGGTGTATTTCCGGTTTCCGAATCGAGGCAGGTTTGTATTAGTTCTATGGCAGATTCAGAGCTGTAGGTGCGGCTCCACCCTTATCCACGTGGCGGCCCGGAGACCAGAATGAATGGAGTCCTATGGAGCAAAACCCCTCATGGTGCCTTTATCTCAGTATATGATTTTTTCTCGTGTAATTCGGATGTTGCTTTCGAAAGACTATATATAGAAAATACTCAAGGCTGAGTTTTAGATCTTTTGAGCCACGCATATGCTTAAAAAAGTGATTTTAAGTGTCTATGACGTCACATCCTTAGCAAAATGCTAGCGAGTAGTGAGCAACAAAAACGCCTCCTGTAATAAATCAAACGGACATATGTGTTTTTTTTTATTAAACTGTTGAGTGAAACCTTTATTGAAGTCTACAGAACGACATTCACATCTGAGCTTTGTTGAGGAGACCTGGGTTAAAATTAAGATTTTTAGCATCTAGCTCCGTTGGGTCCCATTTATTTTGGTCTCCGATGCGTGACTAGTGGAGAACTCATTGGAACTGCAGCCAAAAAACCATAGAACTAATACAAAAAATACCGATACAATGGGGCTTAATAGCAAGTGGTAAGTCTCTATAAGGGCTGTGACTAAACTACCCCCCCCCCCCCCTAGAAGCCATGCATGGACTCAGCATACTGTATCTGCCACAAGGTCTTAACGTATATCTCACATCTGTCTATGTATCTAATGACCCATCTTCAGCCTGCTAAATGATGATGTCACACCCGCAGACTATTGGCTCCCTAACACAGAACATGAGATCCAGGACGCTCTGTCTGTCTGTCTGTCTGTCTGTCTGTTTGTCGTATTATTTACTATATCCACCTATTTGTCTTTCTATCTCCAGCCTTGGAAATGATGACGATCTATCTAGCTATCTAGCTAGCTAGCTATCTATTATGTGTATTCGACTGGATACCTCAGTTTCCTTGGAGATAAATAAAGCATCTCTCTCTTCTCTATTCTATTAGCTTGCTGAATGATGACGTGACCCCCGCTGCCTACTGGGTGACCAACGCGGACAACGTGATCCGGCACAACGTGGCGGCCGGTGGCACCCACTTCGGCTTCTGGTACCGCATGAACGAGCACCCGGACGGGCCCAGCTTCAACGACAACATATGCCAGCAGCGTGTGCCCCTGGGGGAGTTCTCCAACAACACGGTTCACTCGCAGGGCTGGTTCGGACTGTGGATCTTCAAGAAGTTCCACCCCGTCCAGGACGGCCGCTGTAACGGCAGGAGGCCCGAGCCCGCCGTGTTCCGCAATCTCACCACCTGGAACTGCGAGAAGGTCCGACACTTGGCAACTTGATTTATTTATGTAGGCTATGTTGGACATTTGTGACACATCAATTCAGATGAACCAAATTCAGGCCATTGACCAGTTGATTTATTTGATAGCACTTTACTTGACACCGGCATCATACGATAGATAGATAGATAGATAGATAGATAGATAGATAGATAGATAGATAGATAGATAGATAGATAGATGGATGGATGGATAGATAGATAGATAGATAGATAGATAGATAGATAGATAGATAGATAGATAGATAGATAGATAGATAGATAGATAGATAGATAGATAGATAGATAGATAGACATTTATCATATTCTGTCTGTATACACTAATTTATAGCAAAATAAATGATCAATCTTAAAGTGCAGCAGCAATCAGGAATCAAAATAAAAGATCAATGTACATTTATATACTAAAATTGTATTATAATGAAATCATATTTCAAATACTTTTTGTACATATACGTAATATAATATTGTACAGTAAAATAAAGCATTCTGTCCAACCAAAACCCAACAGGGTGCAGAGTGGGTGGACGTGGGAGCGGTGCAGTTCAACGGCTTCGTGATGGTCAACAATGAGAAGGCGGGTATCGAGGGCAAGCGCATCATCAGTGATTTCGTGCGTGACTTTGGGCTAGAGCAGGGGGCGGCGGTGGTCAACGGCAGTATGGTGGGTTACCTGGACGAGCTGATGCTGGGTAGCGACTACTGCCAGACCAGGGGCGTCATCCTGCCCCTCGACGACGGCATGAGCGTCATCGGCACCAAGGTATATACATATTGTTTCATTCATATGTTTATTTGTTTGATGTCTTTATTTTCTATATTTAAATTCTTTATGGTAGTCACATTGAGCCTGTTGCCTCTTTTTCCAAGTGAGCCCTAGCCAAGAAAGCAGCAGAAGGCACTACATGGGAATTAAGTGTTGTATGCACTAGTACATGGGAATAAAGTATTGTAGTGTATTAAACATAATGATATTTTGTAGAAGAAGGTACCGCACACTCTTGTCCATCGTGCTGCAATTTATTGACAAACAACGTTTCGGCCCGTATGGCCTTTTTCAAGTTTTCAAGTTAAAACTTGAAAAAGGCCATACGGGCCGAAACGTTGTTTGTCAATAAATTGCAGCACGATGGACAAGAGTGTGCGGTACCTTCTTCTACAAAATTGATCTTGCACCCGCTACCTGCACCTCGAAACCTCTGGTGTGCGTTGGTTTCCTCCCTCAAAAGTTAAACATAATGATAACCATCAAGTAATTTATGTTTATAATGTATATTTTATGTATTACATAAACATATACATATACAGTGCCCTCCATAATTATTGGCACCCCTGGTTGAGATGTGTTAAAAGCCTTAAAATAAATTCAGTGTTTATTGCAGAAGAATACTGTCACACTGAAAATTGTAGGAAAATGTAGCCTTCAACTCAAATGAATTGTAAGAAAATAAAAAAATCCCTGACTATAAAATAATTATTTTTCATTAAATCACCTGTTCCACAATTATTGGCACCCTTAACAATTCTCAGGAAATAAATATAATTGAAGCATTTCTGTCATTTCTACAGTAGTTTACAAAGTTTACCAGAGTATGTAGGAACATTTAATTAGTAATTCATCACTTCCTGTTTCCCTGGGGTATAAATATGACGTGACACCGAGGCCATTTCTCTTATCCACTCTTAAACATGGGAAAGACAAAGGAACACAGCATACAAGTGAGGCAGATGTGCGTCGACCTTCACAGGTCAGGCAGAGGCTACAAGAAGATTGCCACTCAACTGCAGCTGCCCATATCCACTGTGAGAGGAATAATTAAGAAGTTCAAAACAACTGGAACAGTGGTAAACAAGCCTGGACGAGGACCCAAGTTTATTTTGCCACCACGCACAGTGAGGAGGATGGTAAGAGAAATCAAAAGATCTCCAAAGCTCACTGTTACAGAATTACACCAAACGGTAGCATCCCGGGGTCACAAAGTCTCCACATCAACCATCAGGCGCTGTCTACACGCCAACAAGCTGTTTGGGAGGCATGCACGGAGAAAACCTTTCCTCACTCACAATCATAAACGCAAGCGTCTGGAGTTCGCCAAGCGGTATTGGGGCTTCAACTGGGACCGTGTGCTTTGGTCAGATGAGACCAAGATTGAGCTTTTTGGCAACAAACACTCTAAGTGGGTCTGGCGTACCACAAAAGATGCGCATGCTGAAAAGCACCTCATACCCACTGTGAAGTATGGGGGTGGGTCAGTGATGCTGTGGGGCTGTTTCGCTTCCAAAGGCCCTGGGAACCTTGTTAGGGTGCATGGCATCATGAATGCTTTGAAATACCAGGACATTTAAAATCAAAATCTGTTGCCCTCTGCCCGAAAGCTGAAGCTGGGTCGTCACTGCGTCTTTCAGCAAGACAATGACCCTAAACATATGGCCAAATCTACACAGAAATGGTTCACCAGACACAAAATCAAGCTCCTCCCATGGCCATCTCAGTCCCCTGACCTCAACCCCATTGAGAACCTGTGGGGTGAGCTGAAGAGGAGAGTACAGAGGAGAGGACCCAGGTCTCTGGATGATAGATAGAGAGATTCTGCAAAGAGGAATGGCTGAAGATCCCTCTTTCTGTCTTTTCCCATCTTGTGAAACATTTTTGGAGAAGATTAGGTGCTGTTTTGTTGGCAAAAGGGGGTTGTACAAAATATTAACACCAGGGGTGCTAATAATTGTGACACACATTATTTGATGTCAAATAATTATTTCTTTATGTGAGATTTTTTTCCCCACTGAATAAATGCACTTGTATTGAAGGTTGGATTTTTCTCTTTTTTTCCATTAAGGTCCCATATTATTTAGAAAAAAAATAAAATATTTGGAAGCTAAAAAACACATCTCAACCAGGGGTGCCAATAATTATGGAGGGCACTGTATCTTTGGGGGGTATTGCCTTTCTTGGATAGTATGACAGTATGAGAGGAAACAGGAAATTAATGAGAGAGCGAGGAGAAGGAGGATCAGGAAATGACCGCAGGCTGGATTTGAAACTGGCTCTCTGCCGGCCTAAGCTAGTGCCCTAACCCCTTGATCCATGGCTGGAAATGGGTCCTGCAGTCAATAGTGTGATGAAGTCGTCTGCATACTGAGCATGAGCTCCTAAATATATTTAATTTCATTTCACAAACGGCTGAGGAAGATCTCACTGGTGGATCCAAACGTTGCTTTTTGTGAAATAAAATACAGTCGAAAACGCATTTTGAAACGCATGTCGAAACGTTAGTCTGATTGCACTGAAAAAATAAACAACAGAAAAAAGACATCCATGTGGCACCAGATTCTTCTTCTTTTTAATACATTGATTTGTATTCTTTTGTACTATGTTCCTCTCTACTCTAACCCTTTCTGTTGTATTCTCCTCTAAGTTCATGAACTACAACCGGCCGTCCTGTGCGGCTATTGGTGTGACGGCCATAGACGGGAAGTGCAAAGAGCTGTGTGGGGGCTGGGGGGCACGCTTCTCTGGAATCCAGTACTTCAACTCCCCCAACAAGGCCGGCTTCCGCTGGGAACACGAGGTCAACCTCCTGGACATGGACGGCACTCTCACAGGTATAGTCAGCTGACCTCCTTAAAGGGGAAATCTGGTGTAAAATGGCTTAAATGGTGTTAAAACATGATGCCGTCCGAGGGGTAACTCTGGGCACATACCTGAACTCCATTCGTGCATTTCATTGAGAAATTTAGCACTAGTTAGCCGATGCTAACATTGGGCTTTTGCTGTGGTTCAGCAGGGCATAGAAGTAGCCATCGTTATAAATCTCTACTTTCCACCCATTTACGACGCTCAAAGTTGCTCAAAACTTCATTCTGTAGAGTCGCAGGGTTGTTGACATGTAAAACGAGGCATAGAGAACTTTGGTAGCCCACAGTTTGTTTAGAAACAATGCCATTCTTACAGTCTGCGCCAGGTTGGCCGATATAGCCAACTCCAGAGCCAGTTTACTAGGGACTGTCCACTGTGTCCACTCACTACTTTTCTGGGTGGTACTGCACTCAAGGGGCGCCAATGGGTAAGTGCAGACTCCACTGAGATGAATGGGCTGCGCTCTCTCGACAGCGCCCTCTAGGTGAACTGCAGGCATGGATTGACACACTGGACATTCTCTAGTAAACTGGCTCTGGCTTTGGCTATATCGGCCAACCTGGCGCAGAAATACTGCAACACACACACACACACACACACACACACACACACACACACACACACACACACACACACACACACACACACACACACACTCGAATTTCCATTTTTTTTTTGTTAATTTGTTAACTGCTCATTTCCCTAATGTTTATGTCTTGTGACCTGTACAATTTGTGTTGCATGCAGGCACGGCGGGCAGTGTGGTGGTTCCGGCGAGCGGCCTGCTGGACCCGTCTCGGTGCGTGTCCGGTTCCGAGTGGAGCGTGGGCTTCCCCGGGGTCGTCTGTCAGCCGGGCATCACCTTCCACCGGCTGTCATTCAACAAGCCCACCCCCACCTCCCTGGAGGGAAACCCCGCCGTCTTCTCCAACAGCTTTGGTGGGTTTATTAAATGCGTTTATTATATGGTTGTGACGTCATCGGTCGAATGCTCCATTCATTTCAACGGGGCTCCCCAACGTTCGCACGTCTGTTATTTTTCGATAACGGACGGGTTGGTCTATAACAGACCGCTGTCAATGGCAACAAGACTTTTCACTGCTAAAGCGACTTTTCAACAAGACTCTAATCAGCTGCTGTGATAGACAACACCTGTTGTCCTGGCTACCTAGCTGTTAGCGGTGTTCCACAACGGCACTGTTTTGTTTTGCGCAGCAACAATCTTTTGACATTAAAAACTATAATAGCCTAGACTTCACATTAAATAGGCCTAAAGAAATGTCCTAAAGTATATCCATATAATAAGCGGGTTAACTTTCGGCGAGTCGGTCGCTTTGTGGAATAGCAGCACTTCAGAGAGAACAAGACCCCTCCGCTCCGCGTCGGGGTCTAAAGATTCTCTCTGTCGTGCTGCTATTCCACGGTAGCGACCTTCTCGCCGAACGTTAACCCTTACATATTGTACATATAATACGGTCACACACACATACTACATATGCATACATGTAATGCATACATGCACCTGCACACTTACACACAGATGCACGCACATAGACCCCGCCGTCTTCTCCAACATCTTTGGTGGGTTTGTTAGATGTGTATATTGTCCATATAATACGGTCACACACATACTGCATATGCATACATATAATCAGGGGTGCACATAACTGGTACGCAGGTGCGCAGCCGCACCAAAAATTAGCAATGTGTACTGCCACCTCGGTAACTACAGCGCACTTGCGTACTGACTATCTCACCAGACTGTTGATGTTGGTGAATGGTCGAACATGTCCAAAAAGAAACAGGCTACATTAGCCTAATCAGTTTCTTTGGAGTTTCGTCAACAGCAAAGAAAATTGAGTCAGAGATTTAAAAAACAAAACTTTCCGAGAAGTGGCTCCTAGTGCCATGGCTTGAGGCTAGATGAACGGACAGAATCGTTCCGTATGTGGTAGTGAAAGCATGCGTTCCGTGTTGAACAGGTAAGGGACGCGATGTGTCCTGTTTTCTCATGAATGCCTAAAAATAGACATGTCACTCGCATATCAACTGTAAATCTAACGACAGTCAGCGCGAGCGCAACCGAGTTGAGCTCCTGGCTCTCTCCTCCTCCCTTTTTTTTTTTTTTTTGCGCATATGAGTAACGGCCTAAAAAAATTATGTGCACCCCTGCATATAATGCATACATGCACCTGCACACAGTCCCATACACACAGATGCACAGATACACACAAACAGTACAGAAACCACACACACACACACACCGTACTGATGACCGTACTGATGAACCGCCGCATATCCACCACTGCCCCCTACAGGTTCCAGTACGGTACTGCACATGAAGAAGCGGATGACCCATCCCTTGGGCTGGATGATCATGTTGCCATCAGGGCAGACCTACAGGTGGCACTTCGCTGGTGGCGCTCAACTCACCAACATCTCCTACAGCTCTGCCTTCTACGGCTTTAAGGTACGTGGTGAAATATTAAATATTACATTACATTGCAATTTGGCAGACGTTTTTTTTACCCAAAGCGACTTACAATCGAGGACATAGTCATAGCTGACATCACTAATAGAAACAAAGTGCACAGGAAATATACAGAACAGCAAGTGCAGATGTCAGCATCAAGCATTAGTGTAGTAGATAGTCACGAAAGAGAAGAGTCTTTACTTGCTTCTTGAAGGCTGAGAGATGTGCCTGTTCACTTTTATGCTATTCTCCTCCTTGCTTACAACCCCCCATCTCTCTCTCTCTCTCTCTCTCTCTCTCTCTCTCTCTCTCTCTCTCTCTCTCTCTCTCTCTCTCTCTCTCTCTCTCTCCTATAGCCTGATGAGTACATCATCATCAACCACAACCTGACCCAGGCTCCAGACAGCATCTATGTGATGGATAAGCGTAACGCCTCTGCTGCTCTTCTGAGCCACGCTGCCAACATCAATGGAGACTGGTACCTGGACAAGGCCACCAACAACCTCTACTACATCAGTGAGTTATACATGATGATAATAATAATAATAATAACAACAACAACCTCTACTTCATCAGTGAGTTATACTTGATGATAATAATAGTAATAATCATAATAATAATAACAACAACCTTTATTACATCAGTGAGTTAGAAATGATAATAATAACACCAACCTCTACTACATCAGTGAGTTAGATACTGTCTAATAATAATGATAAATAACAACAACCTCTACTACATCAGTAAGTTATAAATACTAATAATGATAATAATAATAATAACAACATGCAATAACTACATCAGCGAGTTATAAATAATAATAATAATAATGATAATGATAATAAAAACAACAACCTCTACTACATCAGTAAGTTATAAATAATAATAATAATAATAATAATGCAGACCAAGGAAGCTGTTTGATAGACTATTTGACTAGGTCACACCCTTTTTTTCCCCAAGTGTTTCTACATTGTTTTTGTGGAGTTAGAAACTGGAATGTCAAAATCCGCCCTATCCCGCAATGGTGAAGAACCTTCGCCATGAGTTACAATACAATGAAAATAAATAAATAAATAATAATAATAAATAATGTGTGCTCCTCTCTCTCTCTCTCCTCCTGTGTGTGCTCCTCTCTCTCTCCTCCTGTGTGTGCTCCTCTCTCTCTCCTCCTGTGTGTGCTCCTCTCTCTCTCCTCCTCTGTTGTCTTTAGTCTCGGGTAAGAACAGCCACAGCCACAGCCACAGCCACAGCGGTGGGCGTTGGAAAGGAAGCTCCAGTGTGGACCCAGCGAGGCAGGACAGGAAGGTGGACTTCAAGGTAGAGATGCCAACAATTAATCGATTAATTGACTTAAGTCAATTAAAATGTTAAACGATTAAAATACAAATTTATTGCAATTAATCGCCAACTCAACTGGCGAGAGACCCAGGTGAACTGGGCCTGATGAAGTGTGTGTGAAGAGTGGGATCATCATCACCTTTGGATTAAAGAATCTGAATAGAACTCAATTGAAATTTAGCATTTTATCTCATTTCTACTTTAAATTTGAAGATTTATACTTTTTTTTTTTTTTTTGGGGGGGGGGGGGGTGGGGGGCACATTGAGATTTTTGAATAAAAGAAATGCAGCTTATCAATTTATCGTCAGTCGATTGATGAGGTCAATCAACTAACACTTAATGAATGAATCGATAATTTGCATCCCTACTTCCAGGTCTTCAACTGTTTCTTCCCCAACTGCATTCCCCCGACCCCGGCCCCACCTGCCACACTGCCCCCCCGACCCTCACGCAGACCAGCCAACTTCATGTGAGTCTTGCAAGCACAATCACACACACACACACACACACACACACACACACACACACACACACACACACACACACACACACACACACACACACACACACACGCACACATGCACACGCACACATGCACACACACACATGCACACTCACTCACACACACACACACCCACACGCATGCACTCAACACCCTGTCCCATGCCCTCATGTCTCCCAGACACACATCCACATGCATACACACACACACACACACACACACACGCACACACACACACACACACGCACACACACACACACACACGCACACGCACACCAATTCATTCTCCCAACCTCAACACCCGCTATTTACAATGCCTTTTTAATGTACCTGAGCTTACATTTTTAACCCCTTAATGCGCGCCGTACCTCCAGTGGCACGCTGTAATAGTCATTGAAATGTACCTACCATAGCACTACAATACTATGACACAACACAGGCTCTTTAGTAATGCACCACGACTTGGTCATTACCATACTGGTAACAACAAATGTATAAAGCCGCGTCTTAAGGGGTTAAATCTTTGATTTGTGTTGATGTCAACCACAGCAAATGGTCCAACAACTCGTTCTGGCTCCACTCCGCTGAGAACAACTTCAAGGTGCCCAAAGAAGGTTCAGACGTGGTCATTCCCATCGGTAACGTCAATATATACTGTAGACTCTACCCACCAGTCTGTTCATTTTTCTCCTCTGAACATAACAGTTTGTTTTCATATTGCTTTTCTGTCGTCTCTCTGCCACTTAATAATGTATATTTTTCTTTTTTTCCTTCTTCGCTCTCTTATCGTTCACCTCTAACAAAGTCAGTTTCTCTTTTTGCTCAACTCCCATCCTTTTTTTTGCCCCTGTTGTTATTTTTCTTTTCTCTTTGTGTCTTCTCTCCCTATCTTTCCACCCTATTGACATAATTTTGTTTCTTTTGTTCTTTTTTTGTACACTCGCTTCCTACACTTGTTTTTTTCCTCCACTCAACTGTTCTCATTCAACCCCTATAATTTATGTGCTTACTGTATTTCTCCTCCAGGCCATTGGATGGCGCTAGATAGCAGCCTTCCCCCTAGTTTTCTCTCCTAACGTCTTTTTCTCATCTGTCATTATCTAACCTCCCGATATTTCCTTTAGCTTGTGGCCTCATGATCCAAGGCAAGACGTCATTGACGATAGAAGTTTTATTCAATGGCTCACAAAAGTTCAAAGGTCATTTTCTCATTTGCAATCAGGATGGCAGCAGGAAAAGTGTATTTTTTTCTCCACGGAGGGAAGGGCGTTAGGGGAGTAGAGGCCACAAGCAAAATGAGAGGACAGAAGGTTTATTCCATACCTCACAAAAGCACAGTTCAATGCTCTTTTTCTCATTTGCGGGGTGTCAGGGAAGTACGAAGGGGAATACGGGAGGTTAGATATTGAGTTGGACCCCTGAATCACTCCCTAACAACATGCATGCATGTCTTTCCCCTCCAGGCCAGTGGGTGGTGCTAGATGGCAGCACTCCTGCTCTGAACAGGCTGACGGTGCAGGGTGTGCTGGAGGTGCCTAACGACATGAACTCCACCTCCTCTCGCTCTGCCCGCTCCACCACCCCTGTCGTACTCGACGCTACCTACATCTCCATTCAGGTGAACCCCACAGAACACCTTTGGTTTGAACAATTCACATGCTTATTATATGGTTGTGACGTCATCTGTCGAATGCTCCATTCATTTCAACGGGGCTCCCCAACGTTCGGACGTCTGTTATTTTTCGATAACGGACGGGTTGGTCTATAACAGACCGCTGTCAATGGCAACAAGACTTTTCACTGCTAAAGCGACTTTTCAACAAGACTCTAATCAGCTGCTGTGATAGACAGCACCCGTTGTCCTGGCTACCGCTGTCAATGGCAACAAGACGTTCACTGCTAAAGCCACTGGCTTGTAGGCCTATACAAGTCAGTGGCTAAAGCGAATGTTTCATATCACTCCGCAGGGGGTCCGGTCTTTTGTCACTCTAAATCAGCTGCTGTGATAGACAACACCTGTTGTCCTGGCTAGCCTACCTAGCTGTTGCCTAGCGGTGTTCCACACACTGTTTTGTTTTGCGCAGCAACAATCTTAACATTAAATAGGTCTAAAGAAATGTCCCCGCATGTGTGAATCCTTTAAGTATATCCATATAATAAGCGGGTTAACTTTCGGCGAGTCGGTCGCTTTGTGGAATAGCAGCACTTCAGAGAGAACAAGACCCCTCCGCTCCGCGTCGGGGTCTAAAGATTCTCTCTGTCGTGCTGCTATTCCACGGTAGCGACCTTCTCGCCGAACGTTAACCCTTACATAATGTAGGGGTAGTTACATTATTGGATGTGAGGAATAAATTCCTCACACAAGGGGCATAAATAGTGTAGGTTTAATCACATGATTGGGTTGTGAGGAGTAATTCTTACTCACCGAGAGGGATCAATAATGTAAGTGAAATTACATAATTGGTTGCGAGGAGTAATTCTTCCTCACACCAGGGGCAACAATAATGTAGCTACCCCTACATTATTGGTGCCCCGTGTGAGGACTAAAAGTGTAAGAAATGAAGCATGAGAAGTGTGTTAAACTTCTCGCGCTGGGGTATCAATAATGTTGGTGAAACTACAATAATTGGATGTGCAAAGAATAACTTCCTCACACGGGGCACCAATAAAATGTAGTTCATGTAATGTAATGTACCACCTGGTGCCTGTAGGTGGATGATGTCATGAAATGTTATGGAATATAATGTAATTTAATGTCATGTAATCTGGTGCCTGCAGGTGGCTTATGTAATGTAATGTAAGATAATGCCTGTCATGTAATGTCATGTAATTTAATGTAACCTGATGCCTGCAGGGTGAGAAATGTAATATAATGTAATGTAATGTAATGTAATTTAATGTCATGTAAGCTGGTGCCTGCAGGGTGAGTAATGTAATGCAATGTCACATCTGTTGGCTGCAGGGTGGGCGTCTGATTGCGGGCTGGGCTGACGAGCCCTACGAGGGGGAGCTCCACATCGTGCTGAGGGGGACCCACTACACCCCCAACTGGCTGCTCCCCAACGGCCCCAACCAGGGCTCCAAGGTGCTGGGCGTCTTCGGCAGCCTGGACCTGTACGGCAAGCCCCACAACGTCTACCACACCAAGCTGGCCAGCACCGCCTCCGCCGGCTCCAACACGCTCACGCTCAGCAAGGCCGTGGACTGGCAGGTACGTAAGGGGTTAACTAATGAGTTACATTACACTTAGCTGTCCAACACTCTCACGCTCAGCAAGGCCGTGGACTGGCAGGTACGTAAGGGGTTAACTAATGAGTTACATTACACTTAGCTGTCCAACACTCTCACGCTCAGCAAGGCTGTAGACTGGCAGGTAACTAAGGGGTTAACTAAGGAGTAATATTCTCATGTATATTACATTACACTTAGCTGTTCGCAGTTCGCTGGCAGAAATGGCCACTTGTAACGTTTGGGTGACATCACCAAACAAGCGAGAAAAAGTTCAGACTTAAAAAAAAAAAAAAAAAAACTTTTAAAGTTTTTAAAAAGACAAATTATTGTTACAATTTATTCTAACAGCGTAGCTGTAGATTTTGAAACAGGCATGTCGGTGGGCACCACCCAAACTCACAAAAACTACAGAGACTCACTTTAATATTTGATGCCTCATAATTTACTATTTTGCTCGTTCTCTATGTGAGGTTGAATGTTTGTCTTCCTTGCGTCTCAGGTGGGTGATGACGTGCTGATCTCCACGACCAGCTATGATGCCTGGCAGACGGAGAAGAGGACCATCGCCGCCGTCTCTGATGACATGACAACACTCACACTCAACCAGCCGCTCACACACACTCATCTCGGTCAGTCGCCCAGAAAGTATGGTACAATATTGAACAGCATTGTACAGTATCTTAATTCGGAATTATTATTTCAGAATTAAAAACATCATGTAAACATGGACTTTATTCACTTTAACCCATTCATACATACATATGAGGCCTGTGGCATCCACAACAGCTGACCCAAAGGATCTATGTGTGGGCATGACGTCATACTCAGTAAGCAAGGCCTCAGTGCCCCTAGTGCAGAGGTGTCAAACGTGAAATTAGAAACGTTATATAAAGGTGTCCAATGGTGTGTGTTTGTGTGTTGCCAGCGGGGACCTATAGCGTGGCCGGCTCCTCCAAGAGCTACACGCTAGCGGCCGACGTCGGCCTGCTGACCAGGAACATCAAGATCATAGGCCACGCCCACGCAGAACTCATGAGCCAATCGTTTGGCGCTCGCGTGGTGGTCGGAACGTTCTCAGACAAGGGAATCGACTACAGAGGTAAATACTCTGAATGATATCGCACAAATCTTACAGAGACAGACGATCATATCTATAATTCAGTCCGTATATCTGTGTCAGTGTCTGTGAGAAAAGGATTTGAAATGTTTCATGATGTAACAACATTATTACATCCAGTACAATATTTCAGAATGCAATATGACACGAAACGGCTTAAACATGAATCATACTATACATGTGTTTTTCCTGATTAAACGGGGAATCCTGACTCCCAACCTGAGAATATAAAATAAATACAAAAACCAATGTGGCCATAAAACTAAACTCTCCTCCTCTCCTCTCCTCCTCTCCTTGTCATCTTCTCCGCTCTCCTCCTCTCCTCTCCTCTCCTCTCCTCTCCTCTCCTCTCCTCTCCTCTCCTCTCCTCTCCTCTCCTCCTTCTCATCTTCTCTCCTTTCCTCCTCTCCTCTCCTCTCCTCTCCTCTCCTCTCCTCCTCTCCCTCTCTCCGCCTCTCTTCTCCTCTCCTCTCCCCCCTCTCTCCCCTCTCTCCTCCTCTCCTCTCCTCTGCTCTCCTCTCCTCTCCGACTCTCCTATCCTCTCCCCCCCTCTCTCCTCCTCTCATTCTTTCCGCCTCTCTTCTCCTCTCCTCTCCCCCCTCTCTCATCCTCTCCTCTCCTCTCCTCTCCTCTCCTCTCCTCTCCTCTCCTCTCCTCTCCTCTCCTCTCCTCTCCTCTCCTCTCCTCTCCTGTCTCCCCTCTCCTCTCCTCCTCAGGCAAAGCCCAGCTGAGGAATGTGGAGTTCTACCATTCAGGGCAGGAGGGCTGGTCCGACGCCAGCGACCCACGCTACTCTGTGGCCTTTATCAACCTGGGACAGGTGAGAGATAGGAAGAGTGTGTGTGTGTGTGTGTGTGTGTGTGTGTGTGTGTGTGTGTGTGTGTGTGTGTGTGTGTGTGTGTGTGTGTGTGTGTGTGTGTGTGTGTGTGTGACGCCAGCGACCCTTTATCAACCTGGGACAGCTGTGTGAGAGAGAGAGAGTGTGTTTGTGTGTGTGTGTGAATGATCGGCCCTCACGGATTTGTCAATATTGCACCTACACACGCGTCTGCGTACCTCGTGTCAGATGTTCTCCCTCGTGCAAAATTGACTTAAAATACACATGGCCACGCATTTGTGCACGAAATGGGCCGCAGCACGCAT
>NC_085876.1:43951927-44011927 GCF_034702125.1 Engraulis encrasicolus
AAATTAGCTGTTGCCAGAATGGCAATGACCAAGTCTTGATGTATTACTAAAGGCCTGTGCACTGTCAGTGGTGTAGTACTATGGTAGGTCAGTGGCATTGTAATATAAAATAAAAATAAAAATAGCATTTAACCCAGTAAAACACGGTCCCAGTTATAAATGAGCTGTTGCCAGAAAGGTAGAGACCAAGTCTTGTTGTATTACTAAAGGCCTGTGCACGTTTTCTCAGTGACTATACAGTACTCCAGCTGTGGAATGGCATGTGTTAAGGGGCTACTAAAGTATAAATATAGTAATAGTAGCAATAGTATAGTAATAAATGTAGTGTTAGCTATAATGCCTTTGGTGATAGTTTTTAATTATGCACTATCTATAATAGGGCCGTCAAAAGTAATCGATGCGGCAAAGGATCGCAATCCACGGCATGGCCGATTCCGCATCGATTCGGCCACAAGACGGATCGATTCGGTGTATTAATAAATTTAAAATAATCATGAAACAAAACAAACAAATGAAAAAAACACGAAAACTTCCCAAGTAGCCTATGTTCAACACCAGAAGGGGATGGGTCTGGAGGTCTGAGTACCCGCGCCTCCCATTTTGCCTCTCCTCCCTCCCTGTCTTTTCTTTCAATTTCGGTTGCGTGTGCATCACTACATCCAAAGGGTTGGTGCTGCCCACTCTCTCTCTCTTTCTCTCTCTCCACATGAATTTCATAAACCTCTAACCTATTCCGTGTCTCGCTCTCCATTCTCCCAAAAGCGTGACATTAAATCGGCATTGCGCGTCATACATTTTTGAAACAAATAGGCTAGGGACAGCACCGCTCGTGCTTATAAATCGACGTGGCTCAATGACCATATTCATAGACCGTGCTCTCCACATTAATTTCACCTAGGCCTACCTCTAAGCTATTCCCTGTCTCGTTCTCCATTCTCAATAATCAACGTCTTTGAAAGCGTGACATTACATCGGCATTGCGCGTCATATACGTTTGAAAAAAATAGGCTATGGGGACAGCACCGCTCATGCTTATAAATCGACGTGGATCAATGACCACATTCACCGTGCCCTAGCCCAGTGGTTCTTAACCTGGGGTGCAGGCACCCCCTGGGGGTGCGCCAGAGATTCCAGGGGGTGCGCGGAATTTCGTTTGTGTAGAGGTTGTGACCACAATTATACTTGCAAACATTATAAGTAGGCCAAATTAAGTTAATATGAAACAAGTTTTAGTCCCCATTTAAAGTCATTCAGGTATCACTCATTTATCAGTTTTTAGTGCATATACACATGTAGAAGTTTGTGTTGGGGGGTGCGCGGCTTGTCTTCGGCACAAGTAAGGGGGTGCACAAAGAAAAAAAGGTTAAGAACCACTGCCCTAGCCTACATCTACATGACATGAACCTATGATTGATAATGCAAAAAGGTTTCTAGATTCTATAACGCAATATTGTTTGTCTTCTCTTTTCTCTTTCTCTAATCTTTAGCACATTGAATGACAGTTATGTATTGTAATGTGCTATATAAGTCATTTTGAGTGATAGATTGATGGCGGTCTCTAAAATGGCGGCACAAAGCTACAGTGACGTCTGGTCATTCCCATCTGTAGGAGGCGACTAAGGAGGTGACTCGCGAGGACCCGGAGCCGGAGAAGGTGACGAGTGTGGAGTCCCTGAAGGTGATGCAGGAGCCGGTGGCCGGAGTCAGCCCAGGACTACTGAGCCAGCAGCCCAGCATCATGGCCCTCGACGCAGAGGTTAGATAACACACATTACTACCACTTACTACTACCCTGACTAATACTACTACCCTCACTACTACTACTACTAGCCATCACTAGCCAGCAGCCCAGCATCATGGCCCTCGACGCAGAGGTACCTATACTCAACACTATACTACTACTATAATCAGTACTATACTACGACTACTATACTCAACATACTACTACTACTACTAGCCATCACTAGCCAGCAGCCCAGCATCATGGCCCTCGACGCAGAGGTACTATACTACTGCTATACTACTACTATACTCAATACTATACTACTACTACTACTACTAATACTATCCATCACTAGCCAGCAGCCCAGCATCATGGCCCTGGATGCAGAGGTACTATACTACTGCTACTATACTATTACTACTATACTACTATACTACTACTACTACTATACTACTACTACTACTATACTACTACTACTACTACTACTACTATACTACTATACTACTATACTCTTTACTCACTACTACACTACTACTCTCACTACTACTACTAGCCATCACTAGCCAGCAGCTCAGCATCATGGCCATGGACACAGAGGTTAGATAACACTCACACTACACACTACAGAACCACCACTATTACTATAGTCACTACTCTCACCACTACTGAAGTCACTACTGCGACTATCAAGTATCAACAACATCTGTATCAACAACTCTCTCTGTCTCTGTCTCTCTCTCCCTCTCTCTCTCCCCTTCTCTCTCTCGGTCTCTCTCACTTTCTCTTTTTTCCCTCCCCTTCTCTCTCTCTCTTTCTCTCTCACCCCCTTCCTCTCTCTCCCTCCATCTCTCTCTCTCTCTCTCTCTCTCTCTCTCTCTCTCTCTCTCTCTCTCTCTCTCTCTCTCTGCTGCCTTCAGGGGGACTGTGTGGCTATCAAGTGTATCAATACCATCTGTATCAACAACTCTCTCTCTCTCACGCCCCTCCTGTCTTTCTCTCCGTCTTCTCCGTCTTCCCCCCCCTCTCTCTCTCTCTCTGCTGCCTTCATCAGGGTGACTGTGTGGCAGTAGGGGTGACCACTCTAACTCTGTCAGCGGTGCTGAAGGACTCCACTGGCTCCCAGGTGGACGGTCTGTCTGGAAACACCACCATCCTCTTCAAGGGCTGCTGGGCCAAATTCACCGATCTCGCCATCACCAAGCCTGGTGAGTTGGGCTGGGCAACAAAATGGCAACAAAAAAAAACGATCAGTTGACCGGAAAACCCTGTCGTTTTTCCCACTTTCCTAGCCTACAAAGACAGCTTGAAACAAAGCAACCAGAACGTGTTTTTAAACAAAACCGTCTGAGGCATAATGCATTCAATAGTAATGGTGAACACATCAACATTGATAAAATGAACACAATAAAATCACACAGTGATTAAAAACAAAACTAACAAGTCCTTTTTCTTTTTTCCCACTCTCCCATGTCCCACAGGTGAGAACTTGACTCTGGCGTTCACTCTGAAAGAGGTCCGCGCCGCATCACGCTCTTTCACCGTCAAGGCCACCACCACCAACGGCACCAACGCCGCTAGCACCACCTCTGCTCTGCTGCTCCTTGTCACCCTCCTGGCTAGCCTGCTCTTCACCTCCCACGCTACCCTCTGAGGAGCTGAGGAGGTGGCTGCCATCTTGGATGAATGGCGGCCATTTTGGAAACAGATGAACGTTAAGATTTATACTTTGTAGGGTGATAAGAGCACAATTTGTTGATGGTTACTGGTGGTACTTGATTCGTTGACTATATCTGCTGCACATTATTTAGTTTTTTTTGTCTCTGTTGGGGAATACTGTATGATGAGAGTTTCCTACCTCCTGAAGTGACTGTTAAATGTAAGATGTACCATGACAGGGAACATTCATGAAGGATAACTTAATCTGTTTGAAATATCATGTGGAAAAATCACTGTAAAAAACAATCTTGTATTCCTGTATATCTGTTACTGGAAAAGGGAAATGAATGTTACTTATTCTTTTGGCCATATGAACTCTTCTTTGGGTAGCTGGCTCTACTCTACATTGGGATGTTTACAGACTTCTATACAGATTGCTTGATTATATCATGCTTTCTTTATTTGTGTGCCACATATTTGGGTCTTAATTATGGATTTTCATGACGATGGTTTTAATCAAGAATTTTGCACTTACTGTTTTGACCAGGGTTGTGGCCCTATCCACATTTTTCAAATAAATCTATTTTTTTCTGTACACATTAGTGCGCTTTATTTTCTCACCAAAATGGTACTCCAGCAATCATTTATCCTCAGAGAAGGCAGGATTGAAAGAATAAGCTCAGTAAAGGAATTTTCTAAATGTTCAAGCATAAAAGGGTATGTTGTAGCTGTATATGATGGCTACTAGTGGCTAGCATGTGTTGAGGAATGTATGCCGAGCACTGAACTTCCTGCATCCTCATGGAGCATCTCCATCCTTCACATATTCCGATAGACATGCTGTCATGTGACATTACTATGGTATTACCATATAATTGCTAGGTGATTTGTATGATGCCATATTTTTGAGTCCCATTATCTCTGAAATGAATAAAGAACCAAACACCAGCATTTCAGGTGTTGTTCATGACATTGCAGGCTATGTTTAGACAAGGAACTAAAATATATTTTTTTTAATATTAAATTTTTAATTTTTAAATTCATCATCATTCATATTCTGAAGGTTGTTGTATTCCATGCTGTTGTGTAATTTGTAGAGCCAGAAAAGAGCTTTCAAATAACACCACGGACATCTTTTTGTGACTTACACTGACTGATATAATCAAGGCTGAATGCATAGTGTCCTACCCTCACATGTAAACCTTCGCTAGTCTGTTTCTCCCTTAATATTGGTGTCAGATTCACACAAATGCAGTTCTGGGGTGCTACCTTGCTACTAAACGGGCACAGCAAGTATGATTAAAATCTGTGTCGGTAGGGTCCCAAAGTGTCTGATTTCACGTGAAATGACTCAGGTGTCCTGTCTGTCTGCTGTCCCCTATAATGTCATGTCTCAGGTGTCCTGTCTGGCTGCGGTCCCCTATAATGTCATGACTCAGGTGTCCTCCTGTCCTCCTGTCTGCTGTGCCCTATAATGTCATGTCTCAGGTGTCCTGTCTGTCTGTCTGCTGTGCCTATAATATCATGTCCGCCATTTTGAATTCCCAGAAATAGTTAGGAAATGGATCGCAGTGTCTCTGAAGAAGACTCGGTGCAGCCGAAACGTCTGTCATATCACTCCCTGCAATGTTTAAATAAAAATAAAAGAACAAGAAATAAGAAAAAACTTAGTGCGATCCATTTCCCAACAACTTGATTACTTCAGAGACGCACCAACAAGGCGGAAGAGCACGGTGTGTGGAAGAGAATTTCCAGAAATAGATTTTTTGCTGCAAAAATGACTGTACTTGGGCCATACTAAAAAGCATTAATTTATTACTTACAGCTTTTGCCTACTGCTTAAACACCATAGGCAGATGCTTAAACCAAAGTAGCATATTGTTAAGTTGTTGGTATTAGAACTTTAACACATGTTGCTTTACCTTAAACAAAAGTCAAGCATTACACTTTCATACCAGTTTAGCAAAGCACTCTCTCCTTACGCAACACACAGGCTGAATCTCAAATGGCGCACTTGTGCATTTTATTGTTCATGTTTCAGTGCGTATGCCGTGTTAGTTACGCACTGAAACATAGTGCCCGAAGTGCACAAGTGCGCCATTTGAGATCCAGCCACAGACTGCAGCTGTCTACACACCATTTCATACACAAGACACTTCGTTCAAAAGTAAAATCTCAAAGTGTCATTGTGAAAACACATCTGTTAAAAAAAACAAAACACGGGGGTGCTGTGGCTCAGCGCGCTAAGCCCCCCACACTTGGGCTTGCATACCCATGGGGACCCCGGTTCGAGTCCGGACGGGGTCATTTCCCAACCCTACCCCATCTCTCTCCACACTCACTTCCTGTCGCACCTTCACTGTCCTATCTGAAATAAAGGCCCAAAAAAGCCCATAAAAATATATTTTAAAAGATAACAAAATGTTACAAAGTTGCATGCTTATATTACATTACATTTATTTTATTTTGCATTTATTTGTTTTTCTTTGATTGATTGTATGCTAAATTCACACTGTCCTACACTCAAACAAAACAACGAATAGCACAATGGTACTAAAGTGTAGAATATGGAGTATGGCATTGACTGACTCATGTACTGTAAAACGTAGCCTGATACATGCCACCAAGAGTAGCCTTTTCTCTTCATCATCACATGTTCGGTAGGCTAATGTGAACATGATAGTTTGTAGAAATAGTGTCATTTTCAGAACACTTGTGCAAACTGACTGAACATGATATAATCAGAGACAGTTTAGGTAGGAAACCTGACCTAAACCGTCTCTGATGTAATTTTGATGACGTCATGTAGATGTCAGCTTCATATTGTGTCTGTGGAAACGTAGGCTATTGTATTTCGTGAGGAATACCTCATATCTCATTCAACAAAACATATATTGACTATGATTGTCATTACAGCATGTTGATGTCAACCCCATATTTATATCATATTTAGATGTTTGAAAATGTGTGAATACCCATACACAAACAAAGGCCATACGCTCACTCTGTTGAATTTAGAGTGATGTACTGTTTGAGATATATTTTGCTTCGGTTTAATATACTGTAAGGATCAGTTTTGTAATGTACAGTATTGAATTTTGGGGTCTTGTGAAAATGTACTTTCTGTGAGACTGAATAGACTGTTACAAAAAGAAAGACTGCTGTGTTTTGTATAAAGCAGACAACTGTTTTAAAGTTATTCTAATTTGTTTTCTCATGTGGTGCTTTTGTGTGTCTTTTGACATGAAATTGAGGTTCTGACAAAAGATTGTAAGGTTTTTATGGCAATGTTTATGTTTTGATAGCAGAGCTCCATGTTGCCATATGACTTATTGTAACGCGTTTGGATAACATGACCAACTCCACTGCTACTACCTACCCCTTACTGTATGCAAAACTCCATCACTGTTGGTGTTGTACACAGGATTTAATCCTGAATGACCTCACAAACATTCATCATGTATGACTATATATATATTATATTTGACTGGTAGATACTGTATAATATGATCATATGGTATCCTTTTTTTCTTTTCTCTTTATTTTTTAGGGCTTTTTTTCCTTTATTTGACAGAACAGTATGAGATAGTGACAGGAAAGCGAGTATGAGAGAGAGAGATGGGGGAGGATAGGGAAATGACCACGGGCCAGAACTGAACCGGGGTCCCCGGTATACTGTAGCAGTGCAGTGCCCTACCGTCTGAGCCACGGCGGGGCCGATCATATGGTATCTAATATTTGGGAAATCTCACAAATGAGTGGAGGTGCAAATTGCAACACCAGAGAAAGAGGTGCTGGCAACCAGTAAAACACTTGCAAGAGGAGATAAGTACCGCACACTCCCGAGTTGCATAAATAAACTTTTAATGTGACAATGACAATGAGTCACATTAAAAACTTGTTTATACACCTTGAGAGTGTGCGGCACTTCTCTCCTCCTGGGAAATCTCAGAAAACACACATCACCTGTGCTGCGCCAGTTTCTGCCTGCCTGCCATCTGTGTCATAAGTAATACTGTATGTAGAGAAATGACACTGGAGTGCTTAGCATATACTGCACTCCAGAAAACTGCATTTGTCTAAAACAAACAAACAAACAAAAAAATCAGATCACGGTGGTTTATGGCACAGAAAAATAGATTTATTGGAAAAATATGGATAGGGCCACCCCCTGGTCCAAAGAAAGTGCAAAATTCCTGATTACAGTAAAATCATTGTCATGAAAATGCATAATTAAGACCCAAATATGTGGCACACAAATAAAGAAAGCATGATATGATCATGCAATCTATACAGAAGTCTGTAAACATCCCAATATAGCTACCCAAGGAAGAGTTCATATGGCAAAAAGAAGAAGTAACATTCATTTCCCTTTTACAGCGACAGATATACAGGAATTCAAGATTGTTTTTTACAATGATTTTTCCACATGATATTTCAAACATAGATTAAGTTATCCTTCATGAACGTTTCCCTGTCATGGTACATCTTACATGTAACAGTCACTTCAGGAGGTAGGAATCTCTCACCATACAGTTATTCCCCAACAGAGAAACAAAAAAATTAAATAATGTGCAGCAGACGTAGTCAACATATCAAGTACCGTCAACAGTAACCATCATCAAATTGTGTTCTTCTCATCCTTACAAAATATTAATTTTAACGTTAATCGGTTTCCAAAATGTCCGGCATTCATCCAAAATGGCCGCCATTCATCCAAGATGGCTGCTGCCACCTCCTCAGAGGACAGCATGGTTGGTGAAGAGCAGGCTAGCCAGGAGGGTGACAAGGAGCAGCAGAGCGCCTGTGGATGGAGCCACAGCCGCGTCCAGTATACCGGGGTAGTCGTTCTCTGTGGTGGACGCCACGGTGGTGGTGGAGACGGTAGAGGCGGTGGTGGTGGTGGTGGTGGTGGGGGCCTCAGTGGGAGGTGCGGAGACATCGGGCATGGTGGTGGTGGTGGCGTCGGTGCCGTTGTTGGTCACAGGGCTGGCCGTGGTGGTGGCGGCCTTGACGGTGAAAGAGCGTGATGCGGCGTTGACCTCTTTCAGAGTGAACGCCAGAGTCAAGTTCTCACCTGTGGGAAATGGGAGAATGGGAAAAAAAGAAGAGGACTTCTTAAGTAGACGTTTTGTTTTTAATCACTGTGTGATTTTATTCTGTTAATTTCATTAATATTGATGTGTTCACCATTACTATTGAATGCATTATGCCTCGGACGGTTTTGTTTAAAAACACATTCTGGTTGCTTTGTTTCAAGCTGTCTTCGTAGGCTTGTAAAGTGGGAAAACAACAGGATTTTGCGGTCAGCTGATGGTATTTTGTTGCCATTTTGTTACTCAGGCCAACTCACCAGGCATGGTGATGGCGAGGTCGGTGTAGTTGGCCCAGCAGCCCCTGAAGAGGATGGTGGTGTTTCCAGACAGGCCGTCCACCTGGGAGCCAGTGGAGTCCTTCAGCACCGCTGACAGAGTTAGAGTGGTCACCCCCACTGCCACACAGTCACCCTGAAGGCAGCAGAGAGAGAGAGAGAGAGAGAGAGACAGAGAGACAGAGAGAGAGAGAGCGAGAGAGAGAGAGAGAGAGAGAGAGAGAGACAGAGAGACAGAGAGAGAGAGAGGGATGGAGAGAGAGAGAGAGAGAGAGAGAGAGAGAGAGGGGGGGAGAGAGAGAGGGGGGGAAAGTGAGAGGGAGAGAGAGAGAGAGAGAGAGAGAGAGAGAGAGAGAGAGAGAGATAGAGAGAGAGAGAGAGAGAGAGAAGGGGAGTGAGAGAGAGAGACAGACAGATAGAGACAGAGAGCGAGAGAGTTGTTGATACAGATGTTATTGATTCACTTGATAGTCGCAGTAGTGATCATAGTAGTAGTGTATTCAGTAATACTGTAGTGAGGGTGAGAGTAGCATCTAACAGCAGTAGTGTGTGTGGTAGTAGTGACTTTAGTAATAGTGATAGTTCTGTAGTGAGTAGTGTGAGTGTTATCTAACCTCTGCATCCAGTGCCATGATGCTGGGCTGCTGGCTAGTGATGGATAGTATTAGTAGTAGTAGTAGTCAGGATAGTAGTATACTAGTGATGGTAGTAGTAGTATAGTAGTAGTATAGTACCTCTGCGTCGAGGACCATGATACTGGGCTGCTGGCTAGTGATGGCTAGTAGTAGTAGTAGTGTTGAGTATAGTAGTAGTAGTATAGTGGTGAGGGTAGTAGTAGTATAGTGGTGAGGGTAGTAGTATAGTGTTGAGTATAGCAGTAGTGTAGTAGTAGTAGTATAGTAGTAGTAGTAGTAGTAGTATAGTGTAGTAGTAGTATAGTGTTGAGTATAGTACCTCTGCGTCAAGTGCCATGATGCTGGGCTGCTGGCTCAGTAGTCCTGGGCTGACTCCGGCCACCGGCTCCTGCATCACCTTCAAGGACTCCACACTCGTCACCTTCTCCGGCTCCGGGTCCTCGCGAGTCACCTCCTTAGTCGCCTCCTACACATGACAATCATGAGATGTCACTGTAGCTTTGCGCCGCCATTTTAGAGACAACCATCAAGAGAAACAAACTATATAGCGTTATAGATAGTACATAATTAACAAACTATAAGGCATTATAGCTAACACTACATTTATTACTATACTATTGCTACTATTACTATATTTATACTTTAATACTATTAATACTATTAATAATAGCCCCTTAATGCATGTCGTTCCACAACTGGAACACTACCGTAGTACTACACCACTATGACCGTGCACAGGCCTTTAGAAATACATTATGACTTGGTCATTGCCATTCTGGCACAGCTAATTTATAACTGGGACCGTGTTTTACTGGGTTAAATGCTATTTTTATTTTTATTTTATATTACAATGCCACTGACCTACCGTAGTACTACACCACTGACAGTGCACAGGCCTTTAGTAATACATTAAGACTTGGTCTCTACCATTCTGGTAACAGCTAATTTGTTATAACAGGGCTTGTGTTTAACTGGGTTAAATGCTATATTTATTTTTATTTTCTATTGCGAAGCCACTGACCTCTTCCCATTCTGGGTCTGAAGGTGTGGGTGGGGGTGGGATGATGCCCATGGATGAGACGTTGTATCCAGTGGCCTGGCTGAGGTTGCCAGAGAGGGCCGCCTGGCCCAGGCTGTCAGCTATGCTGGCCATCTCAGCAAACGCCTCCTCACCTGCAGCACATAACAGGGGACACGTGCACTGGATTACACACACACCACTAGCATCCTTTCATTTACAGGAGATTTGTACACACAGTACACACACACACACACACGCATACTCACACACACACGCACACATAGTCGCATACTCACACATACTCTCTCTCTCTCTTTGCATCTCTCTCTTCTCTCTTCACCATTGGTGGTGTTGCTGGTCTCCTGAACCTGTGACTTACTGATCTTCACCTTTGACGATTTACATGCATCTCTCTCTCTTGTACTCTCTCTCTCTCTCTTTTACACACACACACACACACACTCACACAAGCACACAAACACACACACACAAACACATACATCTAAACACACCCCTATTGTGACACACACACACACACACACACACACACACACACACACACACACACACACACACACACACACACACACACACACATACACTGACACACACTCTCTCTCTCTCTCTCCTCACCGTCGGTGGTGTTGCTTGTCTGCTGTACGGGTGGTTTACTGATCTCCACCTCTACTGAGAGCCCAGTGGACCTCTTGCGCCTCTTGGCACCGCCATCCTCACGCACGATCTTGGTAATGCGGATCATACTGGCTGGCACCTTTTAGGAACACAGAGAGAGAGAGAGAGAGAGAGAGAGAGAGAGAGAGAGAGAGAGAGAGAGAGAGAGAGAGAGAGAGAGAGAGAGAGAGAGAGAGAGAGAGAGAGAGAGAGGGAGAGGGAGACAGAGAGACAGAGAGAAAAAGACAGTGAGATACACATTTTAGAGTGTATGTGTGTTCAGTGTGTACTGTATGTTTAGGTGTGTCAGTGCTTAGATGTGTCTGTGTCTGTGGGTGTTGTTTAGGTGTTTTTGTGTTGGACTGTGATCTTCCCAATGCCCGAGCCTGATCATCCTGAGTCATTGTGGGACTGTCTCTGTTACTATTTTCAGGCTGCCGGTGCCCATTCCTGCACCAGTTACGTTTGGAACAAAAATGCTTCCCTGCGAACCTCCGGTGTTCATACCTGGCTTTAAACTTTTCCACATGAGACCATTTGTTACCCGAATTAACCTGTTGACGTCCACATTGATGTCATGATTTGCAGGCAAAAACAAATAACTTTTTGGTTCTCTGTTGGCCTGAATGTGGCTAGAGTGCATCTAGATGTGTGTGTGTGCATATAGGTAAGTGTGTGTGGGAGAGCTTACATTAGAATATTTTTTTTCTAAATGAGATATGTGTATAAGAATATGCATCGGATAAGCCATTTTGAATTAAGAAGAATGCTGTTTGGTGGTGTGTGTGTGTGTGTGTGTGTGTGTGTGTGTGTGTGTGTGTGTGTGTGTGTGTGTGTGTGTGTGTGTGTGTGTGTGTGTGTGTGTGTGTGTGTGTGTGTGTGTGTGTGCGTATCGGTAAGTGTGTGTCTTCTAGAGTGCATTTAGATGTGTGTGTGTGTGCGTATAGGTGAGTGTGTGTGTGTGCGTCTAGGTAAGTGTGTGTGTGTGTGTGCGTATAGGTAACTGTGTGTATTTGGGTGTGTGTGTGTGTGCGTATAGGTAAGTGTGTGTGTGTGTGTGTGTGTGTGTGTGTGTGTGTGTGTGTGTGTGTCTAGGCGCGTGTGTGTCTTCTTCTTCTCACCTTGAGGAACACTGCCAGGTTGTTGACTAGTCCGTCTCCAAAGAACTCGTCCTCGCTCATGGCCGGCAGGTTGAAGGAGAGGAAGATCTTGGGGGAGGTGCGGATCTCCACCGGCTCCGAGCCGCGCAGGAGCACGTGCAGCATCTTGTAGTCCGCATCCAGGAAGTTGGCCCCGTTAACGCTGGAGTTCATCGCCGGCACATACTGGCCTGTTGAGAAACAAATGTGTGTATGCACACAGACGCACGCACACACACACACACACACACACAAACACACACACGCACACACACACACACACACACACACACACACACACACACACACACACACACACACACACACACACACACACACACACACACACACACGTTGCAGTAGAATCACAATCAGCTTTGGACATAGAATAAGGTTCATGCATCCAGCATCAATGGGTTCAACAGACGGCAATGTTTGGATCCGCCAGTGGGATCTTCTTCAGGTAATGAGAGCCATGGTCTGGAGACTGGAGCCTCACCTTGGGTGGTGGGCTTGAGCAGGGTGTAGTCGGTGTTATCGCTGTTCCACTCTGCGTTGGTGGGAGGCACCAGCTGGTTGTTGACATAGACATCCAGGCGTTGAGGGTTGGAGTAGAACACAGCTACGCGGACAGTCTAAGGAGGGAATACACATGACATCTACCGATCAGATATCCGTGTGGGACCAGATTTCCTCCCCTTTTTTATGAATAATCTGAGTCAGGGCTGGTCTGGCCCAAAAAAACGGGTCAGGCATTTTCAGATGGATCGATATTGGCACTGAGTGAGACATTGAAGCCTGTGACAACATTTTTAGCAATCTATATGAGCTATTTTGACCGCAACACCCAAAAATGATTTATTTATATCTCTGACTGTTTTGTACTGTTTCGTGCACAGATGTGCATCTGTGTCAGTGTGCATGTGTGTGCGTGCGTGTGTGCGTGCGCATGTCCTCTGACCTCAGTGGGCTTGGCGTTGATGAGCATGAAGCGCAGCTTCTGTGGGGTGACGCTGGAGAAGAAGATGTCGAAGGCCTTGCCAGTGGCCACCAGGCTGTGGAACAGGGACAGACGCTTCTGACACGTGTAGCCGTTACACCAACCGTGGTCCTGGGGACCTATGGGGAGACACACACACACACACATACGCACGCAGACACACGCACGCACGCAGACACGCACGCAGACACGCACGCACGCACACACACACATGCACACACACAAGCATACAATTCACTTATTTATTTGAGCCCACAATTCAAAGTTGAGTTTCCATTGAGACAAATTTACCAGTTGCAAAGACACTCAAGCATGAATTAGATAGCTGGTACCCCAGTGAGCAATAGATCACGCACACACACACACACACACACGGAGAATAGGCGATACATAGTAGTAGCAGTAGTAGTAGCAGTACATAGTAGTAGTAGCAGTAGTAGCAGTAGCAGTAGAAGCAGTAGCAGTAGTAGTAGTAGTAGTAGCAGTAGTAGTAGTAGCAGTAGCAGTA
Organism: Engraulis encrasicolus; assembly: GCF_034702125.1. Taxonomy (NCBI): domain Eukaryota; kingdom Metazoa; phylum Chordata; class Actinopteri; order Clupeiformes; family Engraulidae; genus Engraulis; species Engraulis encrasicolus. Next base: position 43,965,653 of record NC_085876.1, read on the forward strand.
GTAGTAGCAGCAGTAGCAGTAGTAGTAGTAGTAGTAGTAGCAGCAGTAGTAGTAGTAGTAGTAGCAGTAGCAGAAGTAGTAGTAGCAGTAGCAGTAATAGTAGTAGTAGTAGTAGTAGTAGTAGTAGTAGTAGTAGTAGCAGCAGTAGTAGTAGTACAGTATTAGTAGTAGTAATTGTCCTACCGTTGATGAGGTCGACGTATCCGTCTCCCAGCACGGCCACAGGGGACAGGCGTCTGGTCTCGGTGTCGGCGTCCATGCTCTCGATGGCCAGCATCCTGTAGTTCAGGCCAAAGCACTTGTAGCTCTGCCACTGAGGCACGTACACACACGACGAGTCCCTGATGATGCCTGATGAATACAGAATAACATGAGTCATTAATTGATTTATTGATTAATCAATAAAGTTAATCAATTAAGCATGTGTAGATGTGTCACTGAATCATGTGCACACAGGAGGAGAAATACAGCTCAAGATCATTAATTTATAATTAATTGATTACAGGGTTAATTGATTAATTGACTGATCAGTTAATCATTTAATCAATGAAGCACGTGTAGCTCTGCCACTGAGGCACATACACACAGGAGTCCCTCATTATACCAGAAAAATACAGCACAACGTTTCATTAAAGGACTGATGATTAATTGATAACTTGGTTAATTAGCAGTCAATTGATTAATAATTGAACTGATTAATCAGTGAATCAAAAAAAAAACACAATTATCACACTACCAACATCAGCCTTTAAAATAGAGTGAGGAAATATGATTTCATAGTACTTCTAATCATTATTCAGGAATGTGCTGATAAAAATCAAACCAACCGAAATAATTCAAATTCAATCTTAAAAAAAAAAATCAAGCAGTTGATTAACAAAAAGACATTTAGATCAGTCAGTAGACAACTTTATTTGTGTGTAGCTCACCGTGCCTCACAACAACAAAAGCGTCATATAGCAACACACCTTTGCGTGGCGCGATGTCGTCGACAGGTATGCGGCTGCCGTCAGGGTTGGTGAGCATGACCTTAGGGATGCGGTAGTCCCCAACGCCGTGCCGGGCGTCCCCGTCCCACTCGTACTCGGCGTGGGGCACCACGAAGCCCTCGGCACCCAGGAAGGAGCCGTCCATGTCACGCAGCAAACTCTTCTTCTTGGCATCGCAGTCCATGTCCACACAGTCGGCAGGGTTCACCTTGCTGTTACACACACACACAGGATGGACGAACACACACACACACACACAGACACACACACGATTACAGTCGGCAGGGTTCACACACAGCACGGAGAGACACACACATGAACATGTGTAAAGCCCTAGGTTATCATGGAAGATCTCTCGGCTGAAACTGGCTTAGGGGGTTAAAGGGCTACTCCTGCTAATTTCAATGTACTGTTGTAATGCTCACGCTACCTTTGACATGTCAGTACCCGGTGACACCACAGTTTTTTAGCTCAGCCCTTTCTGAGATATGAGGTATTCTAATGGGGGCAACTTTTGTTTACATTTCAAAAAAACATTTGTATTTATTCCCAAAAACATCCAAAAGGTTATGCAACATCAGCAGACAGCTAGCAAACAGCGATACCTTTTGGGAAAATATTTGGAGAAGGCCTATGCTAATTTTTTTTTAAAAAATGCAAACAAAAGTTGCCCCCATTAGAATAGCTCATATCTCGGAAAGGGCTGGGCCAAAATCTGCGGCGTCACCGGGTACTGACAAGTCAAGGGTAGCGTGAGCAATACAACAGTAGATTGAAATTGGCAGGAGTTGCCCTTTAAGTGTCCTTGAGTATCTTGAAAGACGCTCCAAATAAAATATATTATTAATATTGCTATTATCATTATGCACGCAAGACACACAAAAGTATGGCCTTACCCGAGGTTGGCGCGGTGTATGAACACCATCCCATCCTGGGTGCTGTCGACCTGGGCGATGCCCTTCACCTGTACGGGGTGCTGGAGGTCCTCAACGTTGGGAGTGGTCATGAACATTACCGCCCTCTCCGTCGAGCACACGTTCCGGAAAGCCACGAATGTTGTGTCTGGAGTGGGATACACAGCCAAGCACACATGTTAACCCTATGAGACCTGAACCATGAAAGCATAGACAGAAAATTCTAATTTCTTGGAATTTGCCTCAGTGTTGGTCCATCATAAGAAATGTAAAAAAATAATAATCTACATCTTGTTAAGGTCTTTGAGATATGAAATGCAACATATATGCTGCATCAGGTTTTAAATATTTGACTAGGCCAATTTCATGACCATTGAAAAATGACTTTTAATGCATTTAAAACTTTTTTTAATTCAATTTGAGGATTATCTTTAAATATTTAGTGAGATCCTTGTATTTAGTGACTGCCATTTTGTGTAGCCTGTCCTTGTTTTAGCAGGACCATATTTTACATTTCCCACAGACTGGTTAGGGTAATTTTTTTTAAATCTATGTAAAAAATAGCTGATTGAATGGAATTTGAATATATGGGTCCATTAGGCCTACTACAATTGGACCATTTCTCCATTCACTTCAATGCATTTTTACGAGATCATAATTTCAAAATTTGCATTACATTTTCAAAATTGCAAGTAAAACCTGTTTCTTAAGATAATATATTTGTCTTGAAGTAAAGCAACTTGTGTGTTTTGTTAAATGATCGTCGTGGTATGCTTTGTAAGTTTCCCTATGGCAAAATGCACTGATGGCTAACTTCCTGTCAACACCGGATTTAGCACGATATCTCTGCAACACGGTGTAAAAATATCAACTCTTCCTTGATTAATTGCACAAAGTAAATGTTCAAATTAAAGTATATAGAATTATATTTCGTAAATTTGTACACAAACCCTTTGCAATTTCACGATATTTCTGCTCCGGTCAGAGAAACCGCCCCTACCCCTGTGCCGCCATGTTTCTTTGAGCTGTGGTCAACTTGTTGTTGACAGCTGCTCTCTTGTGGCGATTTCCGTGTATTGAAGGACGTTTTGAAAAGGCACGCAACATGTTTTTGAGATCGATTTTTTTGTGTCAGCGGGGAGAGAATATGTTGCAATCGGCGCGATAGGGTTAACACACAGACACACACTTTACAAATCCAAACTCAGACTCCAAACACAGACTTATGCCTTTTTTCCACTGAGGGTTTTCTGGTAGGCCTACAGCTCAACACAGCGCGACTCGGCCTCCGCTTTTTGCTTCACTATTGAGCTGTGTCGTGCCTATTAGAAAACCGAAAAGTTGAAACCGAGTCACGCTGTGTCGAGCTATAGCCTCAAGAAAACCAGCAGTGGAAAAGAGGCAATAGAAACAAACACAAACACAAACACACCCACACACACACACACACACACACACACGCACACACACGCACACAATTTAAAATTGTTCCTACACAGACACAAATTTAGACACACACGCACAGACACTCACCGCTGACTGTCATCAGGCCCTTGATGGTGTTGTAGCTGGTGGAGCCAGATAGGGACATCAAAGGCCCGGCATTGTGGCCCGATATGAACACTGGCCAGCAAATACCAGACCTCCCACCTGAAACACAGCACAATGCCCATCAGTTGTTATGATGTATAGGTACTCTAGTGTAATGTATGTGTACTGTCTATGTCTAAATGTCTATGTCCACACCTTAAGTCTATGTCTATCTCGTCATGAGAAAGTAAGAAACGTAATTTCAATTCTTTGTATGACCAGAGCATGTGAAGAAATTGACAATAAACTTGACTTGACTTGATGTACAGTAGTTGAGTGCTTTCAGCAAAGAGTGAAAAGGCCCATCGACGTACCCATCTGCAGGAAGAGGCTATCAACAGTGATAGAGTAGCTAGCCACCGTACACTTAATCTGTGCATGCGCATTGACTTAAGCTGCATTCACAAACAATACCCGCTTCTCACTCACTCACTCATGGAGCGTTCGCTAAACGTTCCCGCGGGTTTAACTGCCGATGCAAAAGCGTGAAATACTGTCAATTATCCGAACTCTGCATTGCAATTGGTTTCTCACTTACTCTCCTCATTCGAAGTTAAAATATGTTTAACTCGGAATCAGCCCACATTGCATAGTTTGTAGTACCCTCCTTGGCTACTCGCCTCCTTGCTTTGCATTGCTTTACAATACATTGTACTACTAGTTACTCACTCAGCGAGTAAAATAAATAGAATGTCTGTGAGTGAACGTAGCTTTACAGTGGAGTCCGGGAAACATAAAAAATGCAACAATCTAACCAATTATATTCAATCGGTTAAACCAAAAAAGTGTCCATGTAAATGTGTCTGTTAAAAATACCAGCTGCCTTCCAAGTTAATTGAAATCCGTATGGTAAGTTGTATAAAGCTTTCAATTGCAGCTTTGAGTTAATACGACACAAATAACTCCATACAACTTACAATCAAGATTTAAATGAACTTGGAAGTCTGAGGCAGCAGGTAAACTTAAAATTTCAAGTTAAGCCATGCTGTTACCACTGCAGTGTATATAGGGGAATAAATGAATAACATAAGTTATCATGACTTATCACTTATATCATTTTTTTCTGTGTGTCAATGCTAGTTTGGTTGAATACTGTACATACCCATTGGAGGTCGAGGAGCTTTGTGCTGCCTGCTGAGGCGGACGTAGGTGGCAGAGCTGGACAGCGTGTCGGAGCAGTTGAAGTCTGGACTGGTGCCTACAAGCAGGCCGTTCTAGACAGACACATATTCATATACTCATAAGCCTTGGTTTGTCAAAACTGTAGTCCGACCTGTTAGCCAATGCTTTTTTTGACATTATGTGTGTGTGTTTGTGTGTGCTTGCATGTATACTTGTATGTAGACTGTATATAGTGTGTGTGTGTGTGTGTGTGTGTGTGTGTGTGTGTGTGTGTGTGTGTGTGTGTGTGTGTGTGTGTGTGTGTGTGTGTGTGTGTGTGTGTGTGTGTGTGTGTGTGTGCGTGTGTGCGCGCTCCATACCTGGATGTGTATGGTTTTATCAGCGTAGAGGTGCTGCAGAGAGGGAGGGGTGTAGACCGTGTGTGTGTGTGTGTGTGTGTGTGTGTGTGTGTGTGTGTGTGTGTGTGTGTGTGTGTGTGTGTGTGTGTGTGTGTGTGTGTGTCTGAGTGTGTACATTGTGTGTGTGTGTGTGTGTGTGTGTGTGTGTGTGTGTGTGTGTGTGTGTGTGTGTGTGTGTGTGTGTGTGTGTGTGTGTGTGTGTGTGTGTGTGTGTGTGTGTGTGTGTGTGCTGCATACCTGGATGTGTATGGTTTTATCAGCGTAGAGGTGCTGCAGAGAGGGAGGGGTGTAGACGATGGGCAGGATGCTCTGGCCGTTATCCACCAGGGTCACATTGGCAATCTGCACATTCATGGAAGCCTACGAGGAAAGAAGAGAAGAGATGCTTATTTGACTTAATAGCAATCTGCACATTCATGGAGGCCTACGAGGAGACAAGACATGCTTATTTCACTTGAAACATTCATGGAACATTCATGGAAGCCTACGAGGAGAGAGGACATGCTTATCTCACGTAATAGCAATCTGCACATTTATGGAAGCCTACGAGGAAAGAAGAGATATCTATTAGCTATCTGCACATTTATGGAAGCCTACGAGGAAAAGAAGAGATTTCTATTAGCAATCTGCACATTCATGGAAGCCTACGAGGAAAGAAGATGTTTCTATTAGCAATCTGCACATTCATGGAAGCCTACGAGGAAAGAAGAGATTTCTATTATCAATCTGCACATTCATGGAAGCCTACAGTCAAAGAAGAGATTTCTATTAGCAATCTGCACATTCATGGAGGCCTAGAGGGAAAGAAGAGAAGAGATGCTTATTTCACTTGAAACTGAGCACCTATGTATATTTACAAATACAGTACATCTATAAGCCAGAACATGGTTTAAGATGTCAATTTCATATTTCAGTGATTTGCTGCAGCTAAATTCTTCCATATCAATAATGACAAATAAGCTTTTAATGAAGGCAGATAAAGCATGACATATCCTATGACGAGCAAAACATTTCCAATCTTTCTCCCACTGATTTCCTGCTCCACTTCACACCCTCCTACTAAAAGGCATAACCCTTATACAGCCCTAATAATATTTTGGTATTTTGAAAAAAATGTCCACACATACTCTAAATATCATCCCAAAAGTTAGTGCTTAGTTGAAAGATGTCTGCTGATGTTACACTTTTGAACTTTTGATGTTTGAACTTGAGTATGTTAAAGGACCAGTTCAGTCTAAACATGCAGTTGTAATGCTCACACTACTCTGGACTTGTCAGTACCTAAGTTTTTTTTTTTTCTTCTTCAGCCTTTTCTGAGATCTTGGTCATTGTAATGGGGGCAGCGCTTTGTTTACATTTTTTTTTTTAAAACATTTTTATTTATTCCCAAAAACATCCGAAAGGTTATACAACATCAGCAGACAACTAGCAAACAGCTGTACCTTTTGGGAAAATATTTGGAGTAGGCCTATGTTATTTTTTTACAAAATGTAAACAAACGCTGCCCCCTGATTAGAATACATCATATCTCGGAAAGGGCTTAGCCAAAAAATGTTGCATCATCGGGTACTGACAAGTCAAGCATATTGAAATTGACTGAACTGGTCCTTAAAGGTGCACTGTGTGAGATTTTTAGTTGTTTATTTCCAGAATTCATGCTGCCCATTCACTAATGTTACCTTTTTCATGAATACTTACCACCACCATCATATTCTAAGTATTCATTATGACTGGAAAAATTGCACTTTTCATACATGAAAAGGGGGATCTTCTCCATGGTCTGCCATTTTGAATTTCCAAAAATAGCCATTTTTAGCTGCAAAAATGACTGTACTTGGACCATACTAGAACATATTTGTTTATTAGTTAGTAAACTTTCATATAAAGATCACATTTGGCAATAGGTTGCCCAGTTTCAATGAGCAGCATAGTTGCAATACCTTTTTTGACCATTTCCTGCACAGTGTACCTTTAATGCTTTTTTTTTTTTTTTCCATGTAAAACTGCACTGCACTGCAGCTCGGCTGAGCGTCTGGACACAATTAAATTACGATTTAAAATATTTTAATCGTCACACCCAAAATTGCGATTTTCGATTAATTTGTATGAATCATGCAGCCCTTGTAAGAGGTGAGGCTGACCTGGACGATTAAATAACGATTTTAATTTTTTGGTCAGCCCTAGTAAGAGCTGAGAGGTGAGTCTGACCTGGACGTACCTGTACGATCACAGTTAAATAACGATTTTAATTTTTTGGTCAGCCCTAGTAAGAGCTGAGAGGTGGTGCTGACCTGGACGTAGATGCCGAAGTCGAAGCTCCTCCAGACGGTGAAGCCCTGGATGAGGGTGCAGCCCGGCAGCCCGTCCTTATTCATGTGGATGCCGTACAGCCCACCGTGGGCCTCGTTGTCACGCCACGACTCCACCTGATTGGCCACACCTGGTCACGTGACACGGAACAGAAGTAGCGGTCAGGGCAGAGTCTCAGAGTTCAGCATTATTTATTAAGGCAGTGTGTTGTAGAAAATATACTATACAAACACGGTACATATAATGGAACATTACTAAGGCTGTTGTCATCAATAATGTGTCATTAATGTACGGCAGTTACTGTACATTACACCCTTGTGTAGACCATGTCAAAGAAATTGTTGCACATATTGTTTTCCTGCACTTTCAAAAGTGTCAGATCCTCTTCATGAGGAAACTTGACATTTCAGGTGATGGGAAAGGTCTTACCTGGGCACGGCTCTCCATCCATGCGGTACCCCGACCTTTCATAGCCCGCCACAATGTTGCCAATCAGAATCGAGTTTGTGCCTTCATTCACCTAAAAGAAGAAAATAACTCAATTGTAATTTCCACTGAAATTATGATGTGGTCATTTTAAAGATATGAATTTCTCAGAGACTATTCTTGTGAAGTTATAGGGGGCTCGATGGTTTGAAAACCATTATTCACCAACAGTGAATTCTGAACATCGAACATTGAAAATGAAACAATCTGAATAAAATAGAAGTACAAAGTGCAGTTGTGGTGATTTTCCAGCTGTACTGACCGCTATGCTGGCGGTCCAGTCGAAGTTGAAGGTCTCCTCTCTCCCCTGGTAGGAGCCAGGCCACAGTGTCAGGGTAACCAGGTTCCTCCTGATCATATTCCTGTCGCCCCACACGCGGATACCTGTCACCACAAAACACCAGCACACACTTTAGCACAGACAATCAACATGTCACCACAGACACTGTCACACACTTTAGCACTTTTACCACACGCGGATACCTGTTACCACAAAACACCAGCACACATTTTACCACAGACAATAACCATGTCACCTCAGACACTGTTACACAATTTTACTACATACATTTTTACCACACGCGGATACATGTTACCACAAAACACCTTCACACATTTTACCACAGACAATGAACATGTCACCACAGACAACCAACATGCTACCATTCACCATCAGAGACATCACCACACACAATCAGCATGTCACCACAGACTCAAAATGTTTCACCACAGATAACCAACATGTTACCACAGACACCATCGCACATTTTACCACAGACAGCCAACATAGTACAACAGCCTCTGAATATCTGACAATAGAAATCTTCTTTGATCACATTCCTTTCACACTTGGATGTCACCACAGTCATCAAACATTTTGCAATAGAACACCAATATGTCAGTACAGACATCTGACATCTTTTGTGATTAGACAATTTTTGGTGAGGTTTCTGTCAACTTATACTCAGATACCTGTCACCACAGACCTTGTGTTTTTTAACTAGTTTGTATCACCAACATGTCAGCCCAGATATCTCTAGAAATCCTCTGACAACAGAGAACGTTTTGGTGAGATTCTAGTCACCCCACTCTCAGATACCAAATCAGATCATTCACAAACGGCATCAGATAATTCACAAAAAACACCTGAATTGTGAAATGTCAGATGTCTGCTGTAAAATGACAGATGTCTGACTTGTTAGAAACAGACATCTGACATTTTACTACAGACATTAGACACCTGCTTCTGTGGTTTTATTTGGCTCTTTCAATCCTGTGTACCAGTAATAGGATGTTTTTCTGACTAAAACCCTGTTACTGCCTTGGTTAACAACCTTTTCAGCTGTTCTAATATGATGAAACCGGATACAATGGCTTAGCTCATGTTGCTATGTGTTTAACCAGCACGTTTGTTTCCTTGTAAGTCGCTTTGGCCAAAGGTGTCTGCTAAATGCCAATGTAATGTAATGTAATGTTTGTCCTGTCCTGTCCTGAGGTGCGTTTTTCAAAAGCATAGTTGTTAACCAGTTACCAACGTGAGTAGTTGCTAATGGAACTTGCAATATAAACAACAAAGTAGCTAACACAGTTAGCAACTATGGCTTCGGAAGATGCACCCCTGTCCTGTCTTTGCTACGCATGGGACAGTGACAACAATTTTAATTACCTTGTAGGCCTATGTCTAGTGTAAGTGACCTGACTTGACTGAGCTGAACTGAGCTTTCAAGAAGGTCCTTAACCCATTTTAGCCTGGTTACGTGGCGCTATTCCGACATGCCGCTATTCCGACGTTAATGTCTATTGTCGGAATACCGACACGTTTTCCACCGTCCGCCGCTATTCCTACATGCCGCTATTCCGACATTTTTTTTTTAAGTAGCCTATAGGCCTATATTGAATCATTCTGAGAATGCTGCCACTCTACTGTGTAGCGCTGTCATCAGGGCAGCCGACGTTTCCCTCCATGTCCATATAAGGCTCTTAAATCTAAATGAGCTATCCACGCGGGTGTGGTGCTGAAATCAGCGATGTGAGACACTTTCCCACGTTACTGCTTTGAAGAGATAAACTTTGTTGCCTACATTCCAAGTTACTCAATCGAATTATATCGCAACAATGTAAGGTCCACCAAAACATCCAGCGACATGATGGAGCACACAACCCTTGTCCTTATTTTGAAGTTCCAGAGAGAAGAGCCGTTGTCGTGTCCAAACCGAGGCAAAACAAAAGCAAACTCTGAGAAATTCCAAAAGGCAAGTTTTACCAATCCAGACATAAATTTAGGCTACAATAGGCCTATTAATCTGAAGTCGGTCCCGCCTCTAATTCCCCGTTTTGCACATGCCATAGCCTACACTCAATCCATCTCATTGAAATGACTTGTTCATCCACCGCCGGTTCCACGGAGAGAACCCAACTCTCAGCGGCCTTTCAGGGCTGAAGGAAGGTGCAGTGGATTTATTTGTCACGGGGTGACAAATTGAGAACTCACGCACTCACTGATTACATTGATTTCAGGTGCCAGCGAGAGAAGGGAGGAAGGTAGTTGGGCCAATAGGATGGGTGTGGGTTTTTTATGTGCAGGTGCTGGACGGTGACACACCGGAGAGCGAGCGAGACGCACGGCTGCATCGTTGGGAAGTTGGTGGATGAGGACGCTCACAAACGAAGAGTTAAGTGCCCACGCCTGGCCGCCATAGCCTTCACTAAAAGCAAGCCCCCTACCCGCGGTGCATGCCGCCTTCAGCTCTCTCTCACCCTCTCGCGCTCTCTCTCGCTCTATCGCTGCAGCTGGCACAGCCGACTCGCGGTGTCTCACTGGACAGACGACAGAGCGTGAATGGACTGGTTCTATTCAAACACACACACATGCACACAGGACTATGTTCTCAAATGGAAAATAAATATTTGAATGAAATGACTTTGGTGTCTTGGTGTTTTCTGGTGTGTACAACGTTCCTCGGGGGAGTTGGTAATAAGAGGGGGTGCCGCTTGCAAACGCGCACCTCCCACCTGTGACATATTTTAAATTTAAATTTAAATAATTAACATGTTTTTTTAAATAATGAGACTTAAATCCTGAGACTTTCTTATACAAAAAGCACCAACTTGGGCGCATAACTACAGAACTTTGTAAATTGAATGGATGACTTTCTGCCACAGTCTGACGTGCATGCATGGGACATAGCCCATATCGGTTCATTTGTGATGCGTGAACAGTCGGTTTAGCCTACCTGTAAAATGACACCCCCTTCTGCTGTAATATTACTTATTATGTAGGCTATTATGCGCTTGCAATAGAGAGAGAGAACTCAATCAGCCTTGTGTTACACATGGTTTTCTACCGATGTTGGCAATTACGCTGCGTGCGCGTGTGTAGCCGTGCCATGATCCCAGGCCCGCCTTACACACTCACCAGCGCTAACTTCCACGTACCATTCAACTGAACGCACTTGTGTTAGGCTACTCTGCTGAGTGGAAGATAAACAGACTCAAATACCTAACAATTCTTTATTGACACATATTAATGGCAATAGCAGCCAGACAAATCCTCGCGTTGCAGACCTACCCAAGATTAAGACTGCGGCCGGTCGCTTTGGGAACTGTAAGTTGCATTTGGGTATTGCGCGTGTTATAGCTGCAATAAGTAATTGAAGAGCCCACGTCCGGCAGCAGTGGCTGACAGGCCAGCAGCAGCACGGGAATTTGGATTGTTGCATTTTCGGGGGATTGATTATTTCTCCCCCGCTGTTGAACTGTGTGCATGTGTGTGTGTGTGTGTGTGTGTGTGTGTGTGTGTGTGTGTGTGTGTGTGTGTGTGTGTGTGTGTGTGTGTGTGTGTGTGACTGCATGCGCGTGTGACTCAGCGGTACTGTGTAGTGGTGGCATTTGGGCACCTCCGCTGAGTAGGCTACATAGGAGGACTGTACAACAGTTAGGTCTACTTTATGGTGTAGTGAATCCTACTGTAATTGGTGTGGCCCAGTGTGCAACGTGTTTTCGGGCATTAATGAGTGTCAGTTATTATAGTTTGCCGTGGTTGCCTTTCGGGCACTGATGAGATGAAATGACTATGGATTGTTGTGATTTTCCCTACAGTATTTATAGATTGCAGTGGTGTGACTTGTGAAACTTAACTTAACCTAACTTAACTTTTGTACGGTCCTCTGGTAACTCCAGATTGTGATTAATTTATGCAAAACACACACAGCACTTTATACCGCTGTTGGTTGACACACTTTTGTATTTTATTTATATTTTCAATGTTGTATTTTAAATCATGAATTGTGAGAAATAAACTACCATAACCGTCACTCCCTTTGTCTGTCTTTCCTGAATCGTGTCACTAAGTGTCCAATAGAACCCGTGGTTTAAATTTCACCTCTTACACTTGCGCTCTCGTCACCCACGGCGTTCTCCCCAATCGAGTTGCTTCCCTATCACTTGACTCACGCTGGCTGATGTCGAGAAACAATTCAAGGTTTTTATTTTTACTTTATAAGTAAACACAAAGGGCATTGCGCTTGCAAAACCGTTTCATGCCCAGTTGCGAAGTCAAGCCTGGGACCCAATGCGATGACATGCGCAGCATCGCAGCATCGAATCACTTTCACTTTTACCTCTGCTGAAAAATGGTGGTGGATCTCCAAGTAGGCTAGGCTACAGTCGAGGGTCAAATTAAACATTTCAGAGAACGATATGCTCATGAGAAGTCCCAATAAAAGTGCATGCAGGGCTTTATCGCTTTTTTCCATCACCGGCCAAAATGGCTAGTGGATGTATCGCACACTCCCACATAGCCTATAGGGAAGGTGTAAATTCCCTTGAAAGCGCAGGAAAACAACGCAATACAGTTCAAATCTCAGAATCGTTGTTACCGTACTGCACAGCCATTATAGTCATCACATCGTTACCCAATTTGAGTAGGGGAAATCCTCTTCGGGTTTGCTGATAAAATGTTTTCAGTCGATAACTTGGCTATATATGTAGATGCGTGCAGCACGTTGGCTGGCTGCTTTTTTTCTTTCAGTTCGTTCGTTCGTCCGTGCATACAAGCAGTTGGCTCTTCAACACCTGCCAACTGGCCCAATGCTAGTGAAATTTAAGTTGAGTAGGCCTATGTGTGCCCTCTCCAGTGCAATCGCCTTGTTGGTGTCAAGACTCATGCATATTCCCTGCTGCAATATAAAAAATAGTCCGTGTGAATGTCAGTATGAAGCAATGATGCGTGGGGATAAAAAGTGTCGGAATAACGGCAGTCGGAATAGCGACATGTCGGGACAGCGGGTTGTCGGAATAGCGGTATGTCGGAATAGCGGTTGCTCCCATTTTAGCCTAACCCCTTTTTGGGAAAAGGTGCCTTCTCCCTATTAAAACCTAAATATCTCAGCCTCTGAAGTACACAAAAACATCAAATAAGTTGCATTTAAAAGCTAGAACCTTCATTTTGCACTAGAATATGTTTTTCTGCTCTTACTTACCCACATTTTTAATAAAACAGCTAAAATCTCAAGAAAATGAATGCAGCGTATATGTCCTTCCAGAACACAATGGGTTAATTGCTTTCTCAACAGTTGTATCTTCTCAAATGTTCTGATTAGCTGGTAATGTTTTAATTGTGCTCTAAAATATAGAGTTTAAGTGTCCTACCTTCTCCAACAGTGTGGTGGATGACGTTGTCGTCTACAGCGAGTGTGTCAGTGCCAACGATGCCGATGGCAGGAGAGAAGCCGTCATGGAAACTACATCCCTGCACGTACGACTCCATATCATCCACCTGCAGACACACGTGCACACATGTTAATATTTTATATACTGTATTCAGTTTTGCTTCACAGTCATGCATTTCAGTGTCATATGTATGGTGCTGATCAGTTCCTTTTCCTGCAGCATCATCAGATCATGGGAGCAGCACAGATCGGGTAGTCAGGCCATGTTGAGCACCAACAAGAACCAGGAAAAGACACACACACACACACTCTCTCTCTCTCTCACCTGTCCCAGATTGATGAAGGCCACAGAGTAGCGTGGGTTGCTGGCGTCACACACACACACACACACACACACACACACACACACACACACACACACACACACACACACACACACACACACACACACACACACACACACACACACACACACACTCTCTCTCTCTCTCACCTGTCCCAGGTTGATAAAGGCCACAGAGTAGCGTGGGTCGCTGGCGTCGGACCAGCCCTCCTGCCCTGAGTGGTAGAACTCCACATTCCTCAGCTGGGCTTTGCCTGAGGAGGAGGAGAGGAGAGGAGAGGAGAGTAGGAAAGAGAGGAGGAAAGAAGAGGAGAGGGGAGGAGAGGAGAGGAGAGGAGAGGAGGAAAGAGAGGAGGAAAGAAGGGGAGGAGGAGAGGAGAGGAGAGGAGAGGAGAGGAGAGGAGAGGAGAGGAGAGGAGAGGAGAGGAGAGGAGGAAAGAGAGGAGGAAAGAAGGGGAGGAGGAGAGATAAATTCAGTTCATCAAGGCTGTTTTATGGCCACAGTGGTCTTTATTTTGTATGCTCAGGTTGGGAGTCAGGATTCCCTGTTTAATCAGCAAAAACACATGTACATGTGGCATACTGCATTTTGAATTATTGTACTGCATATAATAATGTTTTTGTCACAAATCCTTTTTCCCTCTCTCACACACAAACATAAACAGACTACATTACAGATATAATTGTCCGTCTCAGTCTCTGTAAGATTTACACAACATCATTCAGTGTACTTACCTCTGTAGTCGATTCCCTTGTCTGAGAACGTTCCGACCACCACGCGAGCGCCAAACGATTGGCTCATGAGTTCTGCGTGGGCGTGGCCTATGATCTTGATGTTCCTGGTCAGCAGGCCGACGTCGGCCGCTAGCGTGTAGCTCTTGGAGGAGCCGGCCACGCTATAGGTCCCCGCTGACAACACACAAACACACAACATTGGACACCTTTACATAATACGTTTTTAATGTCTCGTTTGACACCTCTGGGGTGCATCTCTGGAAAGCGTAGTTGCTAACTATGTTAGCTACTTTTTTGGTTGCAATGCAACTTCCCATTGGCAACTAGCAAAGTTGCTAACTGCTAACAACTACGGTTTCCAGAAATGCATCCCTGCATTAGTGGCACGAAGGCCTTGATTACAGAGTATGACGTTATGTCCGCAAATTGGTCCTTTGGGTAAACTGTTGTGGATGCCCCTGGCCTCGTACATATGAATGGGTTTAAGTGAATATTGTCCAGGTTTACGTGGTGTTTTTAATTCCAAAATAATAATTCAGAATTAAATACTGTACAATGCTGTTCAATATTGTACCATACTTTCTGGGTGACTGACCGAGATGAGTGTGTGTGAGCGGCTGGTTGAGTGTGAGCGTTGTCATGTCATCAGAGACGGCGGCGATGGTCCTCTTCTCCGTCTGCCAGGCGTCATAGCTGGTGGTGGAGATCAACACCTCATCACCCACCTGAGACGCAAGGAAGACAAACATTTAACCTGACATAGAGAACAATTATGTGGCATCAAATATTAAAGTGACTCTCTGTAGTTTTTGTGAGCTTGCGTGGTGCCCGCCGACATGTCTGTTTCAAAATCTACGGCTACACTGATAGAATAAATTGTTTTCCAAATGTTTTCCAGTACGAGCAGTCGATGCAAATGTAAATATGTCTCCTGCAGAACTTTTTAAAAGTGTTTTGTTTTTTACGTTTTTTCTCGCTTCTCAGACAAAAGTTACAAGTGGCCATTTCTGCCAGCAGACTGCGAACAGTTCAGTGTAATGTAACATACAGTATATCACGAAAGTGAATACACCCCTCACAGTTTTGCAGATGTTTGAGTATATCTTTTCATAGGAAAGCATTACAGAAATGTAACTTTGACACAATGATTAGTGACCTTTTAACAACATATTTAACCACTTAATTTTTTTGTTCACTCAGAAAAAAACAAAATACAGCCATTAATGTTTGAACATGTACTCACAAAAGTGAGTACACCCCAGATTAAAATCCAGTAGAGAAGGGGCTATGTTGGCTCGAATCGTCTCGAAATGAAACGAAATGAAAAGGGATGACAAGGAAGGTCATCAGTATGCGTTTCAACCTTTCTTTGCATTGAACTTTTACATTTTGAGTCTGCATCTGGCTTAAATAGATTGGTGTGAGATTTGAATGCAATCCTATGGAGAATATCATGATCTGCTTCAGTAGTCACAGTGCATGTTGACATGTATGTTTCTTTTAGGTGTATTTCAGATTGCCAATGTTGACAGCATTCATGCATCCCCAAACCATGTCAGTCCCACTACCATGCTTGGCTTATGAGAGGATACACCTTTTTTGTACAACTCACTTGTTTACCACCACACATGCTTGACACCATCTAAAGCAAATTTGTTTATCTTGGTCTCAAGAGAGATGAACAGACCAAGGATATGGATCACTGGAACCATGTTGTGTGATCTGAAGAGACCAAGATAAACAAATTTGCTTTAGATGGTGTCAAGCATGTGTGGTGGTAAACAAGTGAGTTGTACAAAAAAGGTGTATCCTCTCATAAGCCAAGCATGGTAGAGGGACTGACATGGTTTGGGGATGCATGAATGCTGTCAACATTGGCAATCTGAAATACACCTAAAAGAAACATGCATGTCAACATGCACTGTGACTACTGAAGCAGATCATGATATTCTCAATAGGATTGCATTCAAATCTCACACCAAATTATTTAAGCCAGATGCAGACTCAAAATTTAAAAGTTCAAGTCAAAGAAAGGTTGAAACGTACACTGATGACCTCCCTTGTCATCCCTATTCATTTCGAGACGATTCGAGCAAACACAGCCCCTTCTCTACCGGATTTTCATCTCGGGTGTACTCACTTTTGTGAGTACATATTCCAACATTAATGGCTATATTTTGTTTTTTTGTTCTGAGTGAACAAGGAATTTAAGCTGTTCAATATGTTGTTAAAAGGTCACTAATCATTGTGTCAAAGTGACATTTCTGTAATGCTTTCCTATGAAAAGATATACTCAAAAATCTGCAAAACTGTGAGGGGTGTATTCACTTTCGTGATATACTGTACATGACCATATTACTCATTAGTTAACCCCTTACCTGCCAGTCCACGGCCTTGCTGAGCGTGAGAGTGTTGGACAGTTAAGTGTAATGTAACTCATTAGGTAGTTAACCCCTTACCTGCCAGTCCACGGCCTTGCTGAGCGTGAGAGTTAACCCCTTACCTGCCAGTCCAGTGCCAGTTGCTGAGCGTGAGAGTGTTGGACCCGGCGGACAGCTAAGTGTAATGTAACTCATTAGTTAACCCCTTACGTACCTGCCAGTCCACGGCCTTGCTGAGCGTGAGAGTGTAATGTAACTCATTAGGTAGTTAACCCCTTACGTACCTGCCAGTCCACAGCCGTGCTGAGCGAGAGAGTGTTGGAAAGCTAAGTGTAATGTAACTCATTAGTTAACCCCTTACCTGCCAGTCCAGTGCCAGTTGCTGAGCGTGAGAGTGTTGGACAGTTAAGTGTAATGTAACTCATTAGGTAGTTAACCCCTTACCTGCCAGTCCACGGCCTTGCTGAGCGTGAGCGTGTTGGAGCCGGCGGAGGCGGTGCTGGCCAGCTTGGTGTGGTAGACGTTGTGGGGCTTGCCGTACAGGTCCAGGCTGCCGAAGACGCCCAGCACCTTGGAGCCCTGGTTGGGGCCGTTGGGGAGCAGCCAGTTGGGGGTGTAGTGGGTCCCCCTCAGCACGATGTGGAGCTCCCCCTCGTAGGGCTCGTCAGCCCAGCCCGCAATCACACGCCCACCCTGCAGGCAACAGGTTACATGGCATTACATTACATTACATTACATTACTCACCCTGCAGGCATCAGCTTACACTACATTACATTACATTAATTACATTATATTACATTACATTACCATGCAGGCAGCAGGTTATATTGAATTACATTGCATTACATTATATGACATGACATTACACCCTGCAGGCACCAGATCCCAGACATCAATGACAGTTAAAATCTGTGTAAAGACTATTTTTGCTGATTAATTGATTAAACAAATCAATATCAGTTCGTCATGATATACTGTAAATTGAGAATAATAGTCTTTTATGTTGATAAAGGTAACTCATGGAAAATGCATGTGTATTGTTCAGAACGAAGGTGTTACGTGGGGGTTCACCTGAATGGAGATGTAGGTAGCGTCGAGTACGACGGGGTCGGTGGAGCGCGTCGAGCGGGAGGAGTTGGAGTTCATGTCGTTAGGCACCTCCAGCACACCCTGCACCGTCAGCCTGTTCAGAGCAGGAGTGCTGCCATCTAGCACCACCCACTGGCCTGGAGGGGAAAGACATGCATGCATGTTGTTAGGGAGAGATTTGGGGGTCAAATTAAATATCTAACCTCCCATATTCTCCTTCGTACTTCCCTGACGCCCCGCAAATGAGAAAAAGACCTTTGAACTGTGCTTTTGTTAGATATTATGAGCAAAACAGAAGTTAGGAGAGAGAGGTAGGGGGAGGGCCGCCATCTAGCGCCATCCAATGGCTTGGATGAGAAATACAGCAAGCACATACAGTAGGTCAGTGTTTCCCAACCAGGGGTACGTGTACCACTAGGGGTACGTGAGCACACTGCAGGGGGTACTTGGAAAAATGAAATATTGTATGGAGCATAGTCACTTTGGGATATAGAGCATGAATTAGGGGGTACTCATGGAATGACAAAAAGGCTTAGGGGGTACGCAAGACAAAAAAGGTTGGGAAACACTGCAGTAGGTTATAGAGGTTGAATGAGAGCAAATCAAGTTACGGAGGGAAATGAACAGACAGGTAGGTATACAGTATACACAGTATGCTGATTATGATTATGCTGTATGTTGATGAGAATGGATGTTACGGGGGGCGCTGTGGGGCAGTGCGCTAAGCCCCCCACATTTGGGCTTGCATTTCCACCCATGGGGACCCCGGTTCGAGTACAGCCGGGGTAATTTCCCAGTCCTACCCCATATCTCTCTCCAGCTCATTTCCTGTCATCTCTCATACTATCCTGTCATAATAAAGGCACAAAAAGCCCCCAAATCATACTTAAAAAAAAAAGAGAATGGATGTTATCTTACCGATGGGAATGACCACGTCTGAGCCTTCTTTGGGAACAGTGTTGTTGTTCTCAGCGGAGTGGAGCCAGAACGAGTTGTTGGACCATTTGCTGTGGTGGACATCAACACAAATCAAAGACCAATCAAAATTTCATATACTGTACATTAAAAAGGGTATTCAAATAGCGGACCTTACTGAGGTTGTGGGAATGAATTGGTGTGTGTGTGTTTGTGGATGTACCTAAGTGTGTGTCTGGGAGACTGATATGAAGGGATGAATGCATGAGGGCGGAGGAAAAGGGTGGTGAGTGTGTGTGTGTGTGTGTGTGTGTGTGTGTGTGTGTGTGTGTGTGTGTGTGTGTGTGTGTGTGTGTGTGTGTGTGTGTGTGTGTGTGTGTGTGTGTGTGTGTGTGTGTGCGTGCGCGCGCGCCTGCGTGCCTGTGTGTGTGTGTGTGTGTGCATGTTTATCTGCGTATGAGACTCACATGAAGTTATCAGGTCTGCGTGTGGGCAGGGGGGGCAGGAATGGATGGTGTGTGTGTGTGTGTGTGTGTGTGTGTGTGTGTGCGCGTGCGCGTGTATTAGACTCACATGAAGTTATCAGGTCTGCGTGTGGGCAGGGGGGGCAGTGTGGCAGGTGGGGCCGGGGTCGGGGGAATGCAGTTAGCGAAGAAACAGTTGAAGACCTGGAAGTAGGGATGCAAATTATATTATATACAGACACTGTACACATGCATACACACTAGGGCTGTAACAATAGCCTCTTGTAACCTTCTACCTTTGAACTATCATAGTTTTTATTCATAAAGATTATAATGTTGGCAAATGTAAAATCGAAGGGTGTATCGAACCGTAGGTCATGAATCGTGATACAAACCGAATGGTGAGTTGAGTGTATCGTTACAGCCCTAATACATACTGTATATACATTGCATTCAATAGACATAACTTGAAGACATTACCATTGTGGAGTGATAACACTATACATACAGTCTAAAGACTGATTCAACAGAAAAACTGATTGATGACGAATGAATGGATGAATTGTCGGCCACCTTACCTGGAAGTCCACCTTCCTGTCCAAGCCCTCAGGGTCCACACTGGAGCTGGCAGCAGCACGCCGACGCCGAGAACTGTGGGTGTTCTTACCAGAGACTAAAGACAACAGAGGAGGAGAGAGGAACACGAAGAGGAGGAGAGAGAGGAGGAGACAGCAGCACGCAGAGAAGGAGAGAGAGAGGAGGAGACAGGAGCACGCAGAGAAGGAGGAGAGAGAGGAGAAGACAGGAGCACACAGAGAAGCAGAGAGAGAGAGAGAGAGAGAGAGAGAGAGAGAGAGAGAGAAGGAGAGAGAGAGAGAGAGAGAGAGAGAAGCACAATAGGAGAGAGGCTTTAATACCACAGTTATTTCATTTTTATTTAGTTAGTTACATGTGATTGTAATTCATGGCGAAACTTCTTCAACGACCTCAACCTAGCTTTGGCCGTTTCTGGGTTACACACAGCTTGACAGACCTATTATCCTCTTTGTAAGTATCTTTGGATAGAAGTGTCCACTAAATGTAATGTAATGAAACAGAGAATACAGAAGGTGGCAGTAGAGAGCTAAGGCAGTAACTCATGTACAACCACTGATGCTGTAAGTAGAGCTTCGAGTTGATGTTTAGGACTGCCCGAGCTACCTGGCACACCTTGAACCTCTTGTGCACTTTATTTGAAACCTGCTGCAACTGAGTATTGTACTCCAAAAACAATTTCGTTGCCTTTTTTGACAATTACAATAAACTCTTGAATCTTGAATCTGAATCTAATACATATTATTACAACTTGCCAAATTGTGTCTAGTATCGAACGGCTACATTCAGATGTATGTTTGTATGAATTGTGCTATACAAATTAAGTTGTTTTGTTAATAATAATGTTGTTGCTGTTGTTATCATTATCATTATCATTATTATTATTATTATTATTATTATTATTATTATTATCATCATGTATAACTCACTGATGTAGTAGAGGTTGTTGGTGGCCTTGTCCAGGTACCAGTCTCCATTGACATTGGCAGCGTGGCTCAGAGGAGCAGCAGAGGCGTTACGCTTATCCATCACATAGATACTGTCTGGAGACTGGGTAAGGTTGTGGTTGATGATGATGTACTCATCAGGCTATAGGAGAGAGAGAGAGAGAGAGAGAGAGAGAGAGAGAGAGAGAGAGAG
This sequence comes from Engraulis encrasicolus, assembly GCF_034702125.1. Taxonomy (NCBI): domain Eukaryota; kingdom Metazoa; phylum Chordata; class Actinopteri; order Clupeiformes; family Engraulidae; genus Engraulis; species Engraulis encrasicolus. The sequence continues at coordinate 43,986,793 of NC_085876.1, forward strand.
AGAGAGAGAGAGAGAGAGAGAGAGAGAGAGAGATGGTGGAGGGTGTGCAGGCAAGGAGGAGAATATGTAAGTGAAAGAAGACATAATTTCTGAATGTGGTACTTCTTCTAACTTCCTCCTTTCTTTATTTCTTTCTTTCTTTCTTTCTTTCTTACTTACACGAAAAAAATAAAACACATGAATATAGTTTATAAAATACATTCGTAAAAATGAGAAATCTTCCAACACAGTACATGTAAAGCACGCAACATACATGCACGGTCCATGGCTTGGCTATTTATTTAATATTTCACCACGTACCTTAAAGCCGTAGAAGACAGAGTCATAGGAGATGTTGGTGAGCTGGGCACCGCCATCAAAGTGCCACCTGTAGGTCTGTCCTGATGCCAACATGATCATCCAGCCCTTGGGGTGGGTCATCCGCTTCTTCATGTGCAGTACCGTACTTGCGCCTGTAGGGGGCAGGAGTAGATATGCGTGAGCATAGGCCTACTCCAAATATTTTCCCAAAAGGTATCGCTGTTTGCTAGCTGTCTGCTGATGTTGCATAACATTTTGGGAAGTTTTTGGGAATAAATAAAAATGTTTTTTTTTTAAATGAAAACAAAAGTTGTCCCCATTAGAATAGCTCATATCTCAGAAAGGGCTGAGCCAAAAAATGCGGCGTCACCAGGTACTGACAAGTCAAGAGTAGCGTGAGCAATTGAACATTGAAATTGGCAGGAGTTGCCCTTTAAATTATTTTTTAGTGCGTATATACGTATAGAAGTTTGGGTTGGGGGTGCGCGGCTTCTCTTGGCCACAGGTACTTTAAGATTAAAAGGTAAAGAACCACTGGTCTAAAAGGCAGCAACTGACGTGAACCGCTTTTGCTCTTATGGCAATATGTTGGAACCACACACTGAATTACCTAGAAAGTCTCTGATTTATTTCACTCACCAAATCTGTTGGAGAAGACTGCAGGGTGTATGTGCGTGCATCTGTGTGTATGCATCTGTGTGCAGGTGCATGTATGCATTACATGTATGCATATGCAGTATGTGTGTGACCGTATTATATGTACAATATACACATCTACCAAACCCACCAAAGCTGTTGGAGAAGACTGCGGGGTTTCCCTCCAGGGAGGTGGGGGTGGGCTTGTTGAATGACAGCCGGTGGAAGGTGATGCCGGGCTGGCAGACGACCCCGGGGAAGCCCACGCTCCACTCGGAAGCAGACACGCACCGAGACGGGTCCAGCAGGCCGCTCGCCGGAACCACCACACTGCCCGCCGTGCCTGGATGCAACACAAATTGTATAGGTCATAAGCCGTACTAATAGACGTTAGGAACAGGCATTGGAAATAGCTACAGTGCATCATCCTAACTCATCAATTTCTGACTACCGTCAATTTTTGATGTCTACGGTATGACCTTGGAGTTAAAAAGTGACATGCGGCTCGCAGGTGCCCCCCTTGTGGCAGCATAAATTCACTGACTGTTAGGGTTAGGGAAAGGTCTAGGTTTAGGCGGCCCTGTTAACATGCGACATGGCAGGCCCAACGACAAAAATTGCAGCTTGATCAATGGTAGTAAGAAACTGACAAGTTGGGATGAGACTGTGGAAATAGGGACTGGGTGACCCTAAATGACCCAGGTTCAGGTCTGGCCTGAGTCATTTCCCAACCCTACCCCATCTCTCTCTCTCTCTCATCACTCTCTGCCTGCCATCATCTCTACTGACCTATCCTCAATAAAGGCAAAAAAAATAAATATAAATAATATAATAGTATAAAAAACATAAAAGAAACTTTTGATCCCTTTGTATGTATACAACATGTAAGGAAATTAACAATATAGTTGTTTTATATTTTGATATTTTATCTATATTGATTTGTATGGACTCAGTCAGCGGACTGCACCTGTGAGAGTGCCGTCCATGTCCAAGAGGTTGACCTCGTGTTCCCAGCGGAAGCCGGCCTTGTTGGGGGAGTTGTAGTACTGGATCCCAGAGAAGCGCGCCCCCCAGCCTCCGCACAGCTCACTGCATGTCCCGTCTATGGCTGCCACTCCAATCGCTGTGCAGCTCGGCCGATCGTAGTTCATGAACTTAAAATAGAATACAACAGAAAAGGGTACAGTAGAATAGAATAGAATAGAATAGAATAGAATAGAGAAGAGTAGAATTGAATATAATTTAGAACAGTACAATACAATACAACACAATACAATGCACATTATTGTCCCTAGTATACAGTACACATGTGCAATGAGTTCAGTATCTCACCTTACAATGCAACATGTACCATATATACGGTATAATAGTAATATATTTACCACAAAGCAGTGTTAATTTTGTCAGCTTTTTAAAATTTAGTCGTAGTCTTAGTCACAATGACGAAAATCAATTTTAGTCTTAGTCATATTTAAGTCATTGCCTTCCCAATTTAGTCTTAGTCTTAGTCTAAATGACGAAAATCAATTTTAGTCTTAGTCAATTTTTAGTCATTTTCGTCATTTTAGTCATTTTAGTCAACACTGTACATAACAGAACTTCTCCACACACTTTTAACATATATCATTGACTGTACAGAATAAACCTTCTCCGCACACTGCTTCTCTTTTTAACATATATCACACTGTATAGAATAAAACTTCTTCACACACTGGTTCTCTTTTTCTCTATTTTATTTAATACAGTGTTAATTTCGTCAGCTTTTTAAAATTTAGTCTTAGTCTTAGTCACAATGACGAAAATCAATTTTAGTCTTAGTCATATTTTAGTCATTGCCTTCCCAATTTAGTCTTAGTCTTAGTCAAAATGACGAAAATCAAAAAAGGGCATTGACGAAATATTTTAGTCATAGTCATGGTTGACGAAATTAACACTGCCACAAAGTATACTATAGTGAGTTAAAAAAAAGTGAATAACAAGAGCACAAGAGGAAATGGCTATTTGGGGGACACCTTTTCAGCATGTTATCATTTTGTACATAAGTTATTGGGCATTTACTAGGGAGCACATTTGCTGTGGGTAGTACTACAGATTTTGGACAGTGTACATAGTGGGTAACACTTAACAATAAGCTTACATGAGTAATGACGGAATAATGATTGAAATAATGTCTGATTAATAGTAAATAAACCTATGATTCATGTAAGCAGATTCTATTGTGGTCAATGTGCAATCATGAACGACTCACAATTGGAGTCATAAGGTTTCACTATGAAGCAAATGTGGTATAGGCGAGTACATTTAGGGTTTAACCCCCAAAAAATTGATACAAAAGTTTTTTTCATGGATTCTATTACTATTGGACCTCCTAAATGACATACTAAAAATCTAGTAAAATCTGACTTTGGGAAATTAGTCATTTTCAACATGGCTGCTATACGGCTTATTACAAGGGCCGAGAGACAGTCCAGGTGAATAGGCCAAAAAATTTAGCTTGCCGATATCACCATGAAACTTAACCCGGTGATTACTCACATATTTGTGAGAAAAAAATGTATTGCAAGTTTTCTGAAATGTTATGTTTTAATATGGTAATTAGACTATGTCTAATTAAATATGCATTGCATTTCAAAATGCAAAAACTCAAAATTTGAAAAAGCCAGGCTCAAAATTACTCTTTTATTTTGTTTCTAGTGAGCCAAAATATATCTTCAGAAGAGAGTATGGACATCTCGTTTTGTTTTGTAGTAAATCTAAAAATCTTTGTGCAGACACGCCAGCTAGCATTTTTTTTCAAAACATGATTATTTAACACCTCTCTTAGATTTAAATAATTGAGTTTTATGTTTCTCAAGTTCTCCCAGATATTCTATGAGTCTGGTAATATCATTCTTAGTATGTATCATGGCAATGTCAGTTGTCCTCAACTCATAGCCTCTCCACAGGGGTGTCCTATAAGGGCTGGTACAGGGGCTCCTATTTGCCATGTACACCACGTCACTGGGTCATGTCATCTGTTCTCACAGATTATCATACTACTGTTACACTGATGAAGCACAGTCATATCTGTAATTGTGACATTTGACTCCATGCTCTACGCACACCTTACCGCTTGCCTCTCTGAACTGTCCACAAGTATGATGGAATGCAGTTGAGCCTCGCTAAAACAGCACTGCTGGTGATCCCAGGCAAAGATTCAGGCTGCCATGATATCAAACTCAATATGGACTCTGCTGTTGCCTCAAAGAAGGCCACAAGAAACCTAGGTGTCATTATTGATGACCATCTATCATCCTCTGACCACATAGCCTCAGTTTCCCAGTCATGTCGCTTCTCAGTAACTTAAATATACATACAATCAGACTGTGTCTGACATAGTAAAGTTGAACAATATAAGGAAGTGAGTATCTGGCAATTCTGACAAGTATATATTGCTGACAAAAACATTTCATTTCATTTTCACAAATACAACATTTCTGGGTTTCCAATATAAAATAAATAGGTCTTTTGAAGTAAGCTAATAATGTAATTATCATGTAATAGCCTTTATTTTGAAAAACTTTGATCTTGAAAATGACACATTTCCTAAAGTTAGATTTTCCTAGATTTTCAGTATGTTAGTAAGGACACCTGCATGTATTGAAATCAGTTGAAAAACCTTTTGTATCAATTTTTTGGGGGTTTGGTGTATTAAGGCCATAGATGTTCTCGACTAGTACTTCAAAGGTCAATTAAGGGTCAAACGGTTAGGATTATCCCGGTGGAAAGCCAGGTTCAATTCCAGCCCAAGGTCATTTCCTGCCCCCCCACCCCTGTCATTACAACACATAGTAATTCACACGTAGTGCCTTCTGCTGCTTTCTTGGCTTTGGCTCACTTGGAAAAAGAGGCAACAGGCTCAATGTGACTACCCTAGTAAAATAAAGAATTAATAAGATAAAATAAAGAATTAAAATAAATGAACATATGAATGAAAAAAATATATATATACCTTGGTGCCGATGACGCTCATGCCGTCGTCGAGGGGCAGGATGACGCCCCTGGTCTGGCAGTAGTCGCTACCCAGCATCAGCTCGTCCAGGTAACCCACCATACTGCCGTTGACCACCGCCGCCCCCTGCTCCAGCCCAAAGTCACGCACAAAGTCACTGATGATGCGCTTGCCCTCGATACCCGCCTTCTCATTGTTGACCATCACGAAGCCGTTGAACTGCACCGCTCCCACGTCCACCCACTCTGCACCCTGTTGGGTTTTGGTTGGACAGAATGCTGTGTTTTACCATACAATATTATATTACTTAAATATACACACACAATATTGGAAATATGATTTCATTATTACATTATTTGAGTATATAAATGTATATTAATATCTTATTTTGATTCCTGATTGCTTCTGTACTCTCTGATTTATTTTGCTAAACATTAGACTGCTTAGTATATAATAATTGACCCAAATTCAGGCTATTGACCAGGTGGTTTATTTGATATTACTTTACCTGATACCGGCGTAATATGCATGTCACAACATTGTCAAAACAGTCTCACAATGGTTTATGACTTGTTGCTGTTGTCACCTGAATTGATGTGTTATAAATGACCTAGTTACTGTACTATATGAAATAAATAAATCAATGGCCAATGGCCGGACCTTCTCGCAGTTCCAGGTGGTGAGTGTTCGGAAGATGGCGGGCTCGGGCTTCTTGCTGCCACAGCGGCCGTCCTCGACGGGGAAGAACTTCTTGAAGATCCACAGTCCGAACCAGCCCTGCGAGTGAACCGTGTTGTTGGAGAACTCCCCCAGGGGCACACGCTGCTGGCACACGTCAGGGTCAAAGCTGGGCCCGTCCGGGTGCTCGTGCATGCGGTACCAGAAGCCGAAGTGGGTGCCACCGGCCGCCGCGTTGTGCCGGATCACGTTGTCCGCGTTGGTCACCCAGTAGGCAGCGGGGGTCACGTCGTCATTCAGCAAGCTAGCAGAGTAGAGTAGAGTAGAGAGATTCTTTATTTATCTCCAAGGGAATACATGGGTTCTAAATTTTTATTTACTCCTGGCTGCGCGACACTAGCTGCGCACAACTCAACCTCTGACTGTTGGAAACGGCTGTCAGTCGAAAAATTAGCTCACGTAGTTGGCTGCCAGTTTCTTGCCCCTCCTCAAAACATCGTGTTTATATACACGGTGAACCCATGTATTGATGTGTCTAGTAGCGTACACATAATCATGCTAACACGCTAACACATAAACCATTGGTGCTGGATGCTGCGTATACGCAACATTGACCTATGACCCTGGAGCTGCAAGGACACAGCATTCAGGCTCATGAGATTTTAGAGTTTTGTAAATAAAAAAATGTGGGTAGGCTAGAGATGAATGAACACATTCCAAAACAAGATGAGGGCATTTGAAATGCAACTTATTTCATGTTTTGTGTGCTTCGGAAGCTCAGATACTTAGGTTTTTAGAGGCTGAGGGCACCTTTTCCCAAAAAAAGGGCTAATTCATTTAGCAGGCGTTTTTTGCAGGTGTCTCAGGTTAAAATGGGTTACGGGCCCCGAAGTGTGAAAACACTGTCAGCAGAGTGGTGTTACCTGGTGCTCTGCTTGACGAAGACGGCCAGGTTGTACTGCAACACGTTGCCCGTCTCGATGCCGTCCTCAATGAAGAAGGCCCCGCCCATGATGTTGTAGATCACATTCCGCTCCACCAGGAGGCGATGCGTGTTGTGGATGGTCACGGCGCGGTTATAGGTCTGGTGCAGGGCGCAGCCGCGCACATACGACTTGAAGTTGACATCGCCCATCAGATGCCAGTGGATGGGGTAGCGACCCAGACGGAAGGCCTGGCCAGCGTTGAAGAGCTTCAGGATAGAGAAGAACATGTGGAAGAGAAGAGAATTTAGATGCATAAAATGTTAAATGCTATATGAGAAATGACCTTTGATGATATAAGGCTTATAAGGTTTACAATAATGTCTTATTTTTGCGATCTTGCATGGATTAGAAAGACCTGGCCAACACTGAAGATCAGTGAAGAAGGTAAGCAACTACGGTATATGAGGTTGTTTGATGATACTAAAGTTATAATATTTATCTTTGCCGCCATTTTTCGCGTTTCTCTCTTCATATTTGTGCTTTTCTTCTACTACCAGATCGAGATATCCCTACTAGGAAACAATGGATAAATTGGGCATCGCGTTTATGCCATTACTCCTAAATAAGCAACAAGTGGCAACATCTTTGTCCGCCTGTCAGACTTGTTTATGATTTGTTTATAAGATTATTGGTTCAGGATCAAGCTTGCTAGTAGAGACCAGAAAAAAAATGGAAGGCCTTCACAAACAGAGAACAATGGGAAGTGTTAGTGAAATAGTGAAAAAGGATCCTCAGCGATTCTGGGAGTTTACCTCAACATGTTCGATTCTGCCGATGGCCAAGTTCTCTCCGGGTCTGGGGGCATGGAACATGATACAGCCGCCAAACTGGTCACTTCCTGTCTCTTCGCCAAAGCGACCCTGGAAGCACGTCTGCGTAGCGAACTCACCTGTCAAGTGGATTTTAATCTATGTTAGTATCATTACATTGTTATTACATTACACTTAAATGAAGCTTTTATCCAAAGGGCCTTGCGGTTATTATTTGACGGGGTATAGGTTACAGTTCCTGGAGCAATGCAGGCCTGCGTGTCTTGACCTTCAATCATGGATAGAGTTGTAGGGAGAGGTAGTGGAATTCATACAGTTATTTGTGAGTTCTGTGTACTATGTTTCTCGACACAGAATGTAGCCTGAGTATTGCTATATCACAACTGACATTTTTCTCGCTAGGGAGGTCGATCTAAATGGTTTAGGATACAATTTCAATCTTGATGCAAAGCGTCTGGTGTCGGCATGGTGGATCGGTATACTACAAACTACTATTTTCTGTTTGTTTAATAGTATGTCTTGCCTCGCTCCCATTCCGTGGTTTGAACTATCATTACCGGTATTATTGACATTATTCACCTGTGTCGAAGCCTTCCGGACAGGCCTCCACTTTGTCGTTCCACTCGATCTGGTTGGAGCCGCGCACCACGATGTTCCTGGTGAGCAGGCCCACCTCGGCGCGGGCCTCGAACTCGGTGCCGTCGGGCAGCGTGACGGACACCCCCAGGTGGGTGTAGTTCAGGCCCTGCGTCAGGGTGAGGGTGCGGCCGTCAGACGACACCGAGGAGATATAGCGAACCTCGTTCTCCCTCTGGCTGTGTCTGAGGAAGGCAGATACACATAGATACAGTCAGGGAAGCCGACAAGAGGGGACAAAGGGGTCAGTTGTCCCGGGCCCAGGGACATGGTGGGGTCCATAATGGGGACATGGGGAGTCCTCATTACAATAAATGCATTGGGTGGGGGGCCCTTTCAGATGACTTTGTCCTGGGCCCAGCCAAAGCTGTCAGCGGCCCTGCAAACAGTCATGTGCATGTAATGGAGGCCAACTAGCAAAGTGTGCCATGGAACGTCAGTAAAACCTCCCTCCCGAAGCCTTATACAGTATCGGTAGCGCTGAGCTATCAGACTGGTCCTTTAGCTCAGCGGTATCGTCCTGTACATCCCATGCCCGAACTGGAGCGTTGACTGAGATGTGGTGGACTGGGCGACTACCTGTCTCCAGTGGTGGCGATGACCACCTGGTCTCCGCTCCTCCAGGTGACAGGGTGGGTGAGGACCAGCGTGTTGGAGCCACCTGCTGCCGTCTGAGCCAGGCGCGTCCAGGTGACGGGGACGGGGATACCTGAGGGGACAGGTGTCACAGAGAGTCAGATGAGCTGTAAGCAGAGATACCCCTGTACCTGACTGCAGGGGTATTGGTGTGGGGACATGTGTTGCAGGTTGCAGACAAAAGTGTTCAGCCAGTCTACGTAAGAAGGTCCAAATGTATTGCTGAAGTTTATTTATTAATGAAGTTTGGAGCCTATTTCGCAGTGTGCAGGCCTGCCTTCTTAACCCATTGTGTCCTGGAGACACATACACACTGCATTCATGATTTTGAGATTTGAGCTGTTTTATTAAATATGTCGGTATGTTAGAGCTGAATGAACACATTATAAGAGGAGGGTCTTGGCTTTTAAATGTAACTCATTTCATGTTTGTATATGCTTCGGAGGCGGAGATATTTTGGATTTAATAGGCAGAGGGCACCCTTTCCCAAAAAGGGCTTAGGACAAAATGGGTTAAACAACTTGGAACCCTAGCCCACTGTACCGCAGTGCCCCCAAATATCCCACTTGTCGTCATTCTGATTACCTGTCGATTCTGTATGAATTTAAGTACTATGCATGTAAGTACAATGTACATTTGTATTATGTCTAGGTGACGGGAACAAAGGTGAGATGAGGTGAGATAAGCTGTAAGTAGAGCTACCTGACTGCAGGGGTAATGGTGGGGGTGACAGTGGAGTCCGTGACAGGGGCTTAGATTTGCTGCTGCTTTCTAGAGGGCACTGGGTGATGTAATGTTAACCACCTTCTGGGTATAGGGTTTCTAGGTCAAGCCGTCAGTCTCTGTAATCCTGAAGGGATTTCTTGAATAGATTCTTCCAACAGGTTAGGATAGTGGTTCCAATACGTTATTGCATCCAATACGTTATTGCAGTGGTTCTTAACCATCCAATACGTTATTGCAGTGGTTCTTAACCATCCAATACGTTATTGCAGTGGTTCTTAACCATCCAATACGTTATTGCAGTGGTTCTTAACCATCCAATACGTTATTGCAGTGGTTCTTAACCATCCAATACGTTATTGCAGTGGTTCTTAACCATCCAATACGTTATTGCATCCAATACGTTATTGCAGTGGTTCTTAACCATCCAATACGTTATTGCATCCAATACGTTATTGCAGTGGTTCTTAACCATCCAATACGTTATTGCAGTGGTTCTTAACCATCCAATACGTTATTGCATCCAATACGTTATTGCAGTGGTTCTTAACCATCCAATACGTTATTGCATCCAATACGTTATTGCAGTGGTTCTTAACCATCCAATACGTTATTGCAGTGGTTCTTAACCATCCAATAGGTTAGGGCAGTGGTTTTTATTCATTCAACAGGTTAGAGCAGTGGTTCTTAACCTTTTTTTCTTAATCCGTTAAGACATGGCATTACACATTTGTTGTTACCTGAATGGCAATGACCAAGTCGTAGTGCAATACAAAAGGCCAACTAGGGGCCTGGGTCCAACTAGCATCTAGCTAAGCTAACTAAGGATTGTATAACAAGAGGCTGGCTTTTGTAGGTGATACACAATGTTTTGCTGTTTGTTCAAACTGTTGTGAAAAATGCACTTGATCTTTTGAAAATGACAAAAAAATATTTGAGAAATGTATCAAACTTTAAAATACTGTCCCATTTTTGGAAATAAGCTTATTTTACACCTCTCCTTGAGTTAAATGATTGGGTTTTACCTTTCTCCTGTACTTTCAACCATTCTCTGAGTATGGCAGTGCAAATTTTACCTCTAAGCTAGCAGTTAACATTGAGTCCTATGAGACCAGTTAGCCGCCAGCTGGTCTCATAGGACTCAATGTTAATTGCTATTTAACTCAAGAGAGGTGTAAAATAAGCTTATTTCCAAAACTGGACAGTATCACTTTAAAATACTAAACTGAAACTATGCAAGCCTTCTTAAAGCTAGAAAATACTATTTGATACACTACATACAAATATTCTGTTGTTACTGCTACTTTTTGTCGCTGATGTTTACCATGCAAGTCGAGCACTCCCTCCCTGACGCCCAGGGTCTTGGCTCCGTAGACAGGTATCTCAGGTGAGCGTAGGTTGCCATGGAGAGTGATGATGGCTTTGTGCTGGAACGGTTCCTCTTCGGTTCCCACCTGCAGGGTTCCGCCGTTGGCGATCAGGATGTTCTCCGCTTGCAGCTCGATGTCCTTCTCGTCAAAGATCAGCTTTCCACCTGAGATTACACAGAAATAAAGGAGATGTTTTGGACTATTCAAAGAAAAGGCGGTATTTCTCTTCAAAGATTAACTTTCCAACAGAGATTTCACAGAGATGAGAGAGAACATGCTCTTCTGAACATGCTAACATGCTATTCACAGAAAAGACTGCTGTCTTTGTAACATAAGACACTTTCTAATCATGTTTAAACATTGCTAATTATTGCGCAATAGGTAGTCACTGACCGTTGATGAGGAGCATCTTGCTATTTGAGCTATATTATATGAGATATTGCTAATTGCGCTAAATCATATTACACAGTAGGTAATTACTGACCGTTGATGAGGAGCATCTTGCTATTTGAGCTATATTATATGAGATATTGCTAATCGAGCTACAGTATATTACACTGTAGGCATGCTAACTGGGCTATATTATATTACACAGTAGCCTTGGTAATAACTGACCGTTGATGAGGAGGATCTTGTTATGTGAGCTATTTTAGATTAAATATTGCTAATTCAGCTACAGTTATATTACACAGTAGGTAATTAGTCACTGACCGTTGATGAGGAGCATCTTGCTAATTGAGATGAGAATTGCTAATTGCTAATTTATATAGTGGGTAATTAGTCAATGACCGTTGATGAGGAGCATCTTGCTAATTGAGGCACATTATATGAGATATTGCTAATTGAGCAATATTATATTATATAGTAGGTAATTAGTCACTGACCGTTGATGAGGAGCATCTTGAGTACGGGGGTGCTGGTGTCCAGCAGGATGGTCTGTCCCTCGGTGATGACAGCGAAGGTCCCCTCCTCAGGAGGGTCCAGGCCACCCCAGGTGAAGCGAGAGGACCACACGTCGATGTAGAAGAAGTCTGCATGATCCTGCACACCACACACAATATATAGTACCGGTATTACACTTAATTATACAAAGGTGATGATAGACAAAATACTAACAACAACACTATTTGGCGACTATAGGCTACTGTAAGATTTTATTTGGACAGTTCATCACTACAACACATGTATCAGTAGAACTTGTATCAGCAGAATACACATTTTTCAAATTTACACAGACATTGAGAAAAGAAATAGAAAGACTGAGCAAACTTTAACCCCTTAAGGCACGGCATTATAAATTAGCTGTACAGAATGGCAATGACCAAGTCGTAATGTATTACTAAAGGCCCCATGCACATGTCATAGTAGTGTAGTACTATAGTAGTTAACTTTCAATGTCTATTACAGCATGCCACAGGAGGTACGGCGTGCATTAAGGGGCTACAAAAACACTGTTTTTCAAACCTAACCTTGATTTTGTGTCTGTCTGTGTGTGTGAGAGAGTCCACTCACCATCTGAGCGATGCCCTTGTCCCCGATCTGAACGCGGACCTTGGTCTCCTGGGACTGCCTCTGAGCGTTGGTGACACACACGATGTGGCTCATGTTGGCGGACACCACATCACACACTGACCCTGCGATGGTCACGTTCACTTCACTCTTGTCGGTGCTGCAGAGCAAACAATGAGGAAGTGCATAAGTACACACATTTATGGGTGCGTTCCAATATGCGACCATGCGTCCTCCACTTGTGCTTGTGGCCTCGTACCATGAAGTAATACTTCATGATGACATCCCTGACAACAGCATTATATTTCAATATCTCGCAAAAGCTCAATTGTAAAGTCATTATCTCATTTGCAAACTGGATGGTGAATGAAGAATAGTCCCCCAAAATTTGTTTTGGGTAGGCTGACAGCAAGGAAACTGAATTGTTTTCTCCACGGTGGGGGCATCAGCAAAACATGAGGCCACAAGCACAAGTGGAGGACGCAAGGTCGCATATTGGAATTCGCCCTATGAAATGCACGGACAATGCTGGACAATGGCTGGCTGACACTTGTGTTTGACAAAAGACATTATTGGAAAACAATTGTGCCTAACATTCTTATGAATTTGAATTACTTTTTGTACTATGTAGTGTATGTATATACACTATATTGCTGTATGTATGAAAGGTTTCAAGTCAAGTCAAGTCAAGTGGGTTTTATTGTCAATTTCTTTACATGCACTGGTCATACAAAGAATTTGAAATTACACACATACAATTACACACATATACACATGCACATACAATTTCATTATGTAATATTTGCATCGGTGTCTTTAATGACAATTCCAGCAATACTCCACTTATGTGGTTAATACACTCTTCTGTATACTGCATGGGTGTTAAACTCGGCTGACAAGGCCTTTTTAAAGTTGCAGTGTGTAATATTTTTGGCTGTTTCTTTCCCAGAATTCATGCTGCCCATTCACAAATGTTACCTTTTTTCATGAATACAGCACCATCAAATTCAAAGTATTCATTATGACAGGGAAAATAGCACTTTTCATACATGAAAAGGTGGATCTTCTCCGTGTCCGACATTTTGAATTTCCTGACATAGACATTTTTAGCTGCCAAGCCTACTTTACTTATGTCATACTAGTAAATATTTGTTTATTATTTTGTAAATATTCACGAAAAGAGGAAATTGACAACAGTTTCAAAGAGCAGCATAGTTGCAATACCTACTCTGGCCACCATCCTACACAGTGCACCTTTAAGAACCATAACAGGTACATATCTGTTGACAACAACAATGAGTTCAACGCGACATAAAAAATACCAGCCAGCTAACGAGCCAAAGAAATTATCCCCATAACACTTTGTGTCTCAACTCTTTATGACTTCAGGCTCTACAAAGAAGACACCACAGCCGGTGGCAATGACTCAATCCCTCGTCGCCTCCTAATGTCTTCCCTGCCAACCAGGGCCGCTGACATCTTTTGCCTGGCCCACTGGAACCAAGTCACCTGAAAGGGCCCCCCATACAATGCATACAATGTGATGAAAACCCAAATTTGCCACCCCCTCTCTCACCAGCGTTTGGCCTGTTGGCTGGTGTTCATTTAGAGCCTGGTGGTGTACATTTAGAGCTTTTGCCTGGTGCACCAGGAGTCATCTGAAAGGGCCCTCCTTCCTCTCTCCCTGGGCCTAGGACAACTGACCCCTTTGTACCCCCACTGTTGCCTTCTCTGCTGCCTGCGGGGATGAAGTGGCCGATCTGGTTTTTCGAGCCGCCGTCGAGTCACGCACCTGAAATTGGAGCCGGTGATGGTGAGCCTGGTGCCACCGGCTGTCCCTCCTCGCCGCGGAGACACCTCGCTGATGACGGGCGTCAGGGAGGACTTGTACGTGTAGCCGGCCGAGACGTTCACAGAGTCCTTGCCGTTCGTCACCGTGACGACGCAGGCCTGCTCAGCATCACTTCCTGTAGGGGATGGGGGTGGAGTGGGGGAAAGGGTGCATCACACAGACATCACACGGTCCATCATTGGGGTGAGGTGGGGGGTGGAGGGGGAAAGAGATGAGATGTGGAGTGGAGAGAGGGGTAGGAAACAGTCATCATACTGTCCATTACCATGCCGCCATACAAGTACAAGTCACTGAAGTCACAGTCACAAGTCAGTGGAGTCAACACATCTAGATCTCAGCCCATTCTAACCCACCTTCAGTATTCTGAAAATGCTACTTTGCTTTGTATCTAAAGTTCAAAGGCTCGGCACGTTCACTATCTGAGAACATCATAGTCTGCACATGTCAGATCATACCGGTAGGTCAGCTTATCTTAGTCACATCATATCAGTACATCACAAAAATATCAGATGCCTTTGTACTGTAAAGTGTGATTTGACAACGTCACATTCTATTCTTGTTTTAAAAGGACTCCTCCATGGTACAGTAGAACAAACTTCCAATGAACCGTTAAGCTGTACAGGTAGTCGCTGTTTTGAAACACAGATTACATGCCACCCTGCACGTGACAAATGGGTTTGGAGCCTGGGGCAACGTGGCATAGGGTTCAGAAAATCATGAAAAAACACATGCAGGAATGAAGTAAATTCACCTGTCACATTACACATAATATTATTAAACCTGTATCTCTATATCTATAACAAACACTTTTCATTCCTACCTAGAAAGTTAAATGAATGCATACATAGATACATAAATGTGTGATTTGTGTAGATTAATTTTGCAAATGAAATGCTGTGCTAAAGCACCCCCATGAAACCAGGGACCCAGGTTCGATTCTGACCTGCAGGAACCCGGTTTCAATTCACCTACATGATACATTATACTAGCCTGATAAACCAGACTAAATGTCTGTGGATGTCTAATTTAGTCTGGCCTCGATGCATAATACATCCGAAGATTGTTGATGAGAACAAGCTTCCCTCAAAACCCTGCCCGCTTTGATTCAAAACACATCTTTGCGTTGTAATTGGTTTGCCAGATTCATGGCATTCTGGCTTCATTGAATCATTATGCGAGGCCAGACCCACCCGTAGACAAAACATTTTGTCGTCCAGCGGGTGGCGCTGGTTCACCAGGCTAACATTATACTACACCTCTATCATTCATCTCTATATCTACAGTATATCTATAACTCACTATATAAAACACTTTTCCACGTTTTTTTTTTTTCATTTCACTTTTTTCTTTTTCATTCCTACCTTGACAGTTAAGTCAATGCACACATAGATACATAAATGTGTGATTTGTGTAGATACATAAATGTGTGATTTGTGTAGATGCATAAATGTGTGATTTGTGTAGATGCATAAATGTGTGATTTTTGTAGATACATAAATGTGTGATTTTTGTGTAGATTCATTTTGCCTCCCATGAAGCCAGGGATCCGGGTTCGATTCTGGTCGTGGTCATTTCCCCAGCCTTCCCTTTCTATCGCTTCCTATGATCGACTTTGGTTGTCCTATCTCTATTAAAGTGATACGGTCCCATTTTTTTAAATAAGCTTATTTTATGCCTCCCCTTGAGTTAAATAATAGGGTCTTACCAGTTGTCACACACACACACACACACACACACACATCCAGTGTTCTGACATGAGTGCCATGGTGTCCACCTTACCGTTGGCTGGAGGTATGTGACAGTGGAGCTGGGTGGATGTGGAGGTATCTCTGAGGACGTGGCACTCTCCTTGGCAGATCCACACCCGGGAGGAGTGGGGGTCGAAACCAGCGCCCTGCACCTGCACCAGGTTACCCCCACCCAGGCTTCCTGCAGAGGAGAAGGTCAGAGGTCAATTTGGTTACAGTCAGGGACACTGACAGCTTTGGACAAAGTCATCTGAAAGTTATTTACAGCTACATATAAAAACATGTTACCCCCACCCTGCCAACCTGCAGAGGAGAGGAGGAGTCCAACAACTACAGGACTCACAGTTACAGTGCATTCAGCTTAGCTCAGTTAATTTGGTTACAGTCAGGGACACTGACAGCTTTGGATGGGCCCCTGACAAAGTGATCTGAAAGTTCATTAAAACTATATTAAATCATTCAAAAGAAAGAAGTTTACTGCACACTTTCTTGACTCAATGCTCGTTTATTTAGAGCGAACAACGCGTTTCGCCTCTGTGCATCATCAGGTTCGCTCAGTAAGGGTTAACGTTCGGCGAGAAGGTCGCTACCGTGGAATAGCAGCACGACAGAGAGAATCTTTAGACCCCGACGCGGAGCGGAGGGGTCTTGTTCTCTCTGAAGTGCTGCTATTCCACAAAGCGACCGACTCGCCGAAAGTTAACCCGCTTATTATATGGATATACTTAAATGATTCACACATGGCGGGGACATTTCTTTAGGCCTATTTAATGTTAAGTCTATTATAGTTTTTAATGTCAAAAGATTGTTGCTGCGCAAAACAAATCAGTGCCGTTGTGGAACACCGCTACAGCTAGGTAGCCAGGACAACAGGTGTTGTCTATCACAGCAGCTGATTAGAGTCTTGTTGAAAAGTTGCTTTAGCAGTGAAAAGTCTTGTTGCCATTGACAGCGGTCTGTTATAGACCAACCCGTCCGTTATCGAAAAATAACAGACGTGCGAACGTTGGGGAGCCCCGTTGAAATGAATGGAGCATTCGACCGATGACGTCACAACCATATAATAAGGTATATTAAATCATGATACCCCCACCCCGCCTACCTGCAGAGGAGGAATGCAACAACTACAGGACTACGCACTGATGAAGGCTTGATAGCCGAAAGGCGTTTGCTTTTTGGACATGGTGGTAATATAAATAAATAATGAGACGCATTTTGTGAGTGCGGATTTTTCTTCCTTAAACTACAGGACTCACAGTTACAGTGCATTCAGCACTTATAAAACAGTTAAAGTTCATTCAAGTCGATTCTTTTCAAAATGTATACTTCAAATGCATGCTTCAAACTAATGCAACAAATCTATATGTTTATATTACAAATCTCTATGTATACATTTAAATATATAATTTCAGATACACTTTCTGAGTAATTGTATTGTAATAATATACTGTATACAGGTCCCACCGATGTACATTTAGTTTTGCAGGCAAAGTTGTCTAGGACTGGTAATTCAAAATGAGGAATGAGGAAAAGATCCATCTATTCATGTATGCAAAGTGTACATTTCCAAGCTCTAATGCATACTTCGAAATTAATGGTGGTGGTCAATAATTGTCTCCAATAACCATTTCAGCAGTTGCAACACTTTATGGCAGCTGTGGTCTAGCTGTAAAGGACATGGACTTTAGATCAGAGGATTATGGGTTCGAATCCCACCCTTCCACTCTCCATCCTATCCTTCCATCTCACCCCATGGCTGAGATGACCTTGAGAAAGGCACCTATCCCCATACTACTCCAGGGACTGTACCCAATACCCTGTACTTAAAAAAATAACTGTGGAACTGACACTTTGGATAAAAGTATCAGCTAAGTAATATAATGAAAGACTTTGTTACCTTCTGAGGGCACAACGGCAGTGAGTTGCAGCTCGTAGTTGAAGACGACGGCGCCCTCCGCGTAACCTTTGACCTTGTGCTGGAGCATGATGGGAAAGGTGCCCCCGGCGTGCTCGCCCACGGCACACGTCACCAGGGCGTCTGTCACCGTGGCAACGGTGCAGGCCACGCCGTCGATGTGGACCGCGATGAGATCGGAGTCTGTGCCGAATTTAGAGCCAGACAGGGAGATGACAGTGCCACTGGGACCTGAGAGGCACAAGAGGGACAGAAGAGGGACAGAAGAGGGACAGAAGAGGGACACGTGACAGATTGAAGGAGGAAAACAAGTTGGAGTTGCTCAGTTGCAATAATGTTGGTGGGATACACATGACTTCTTTGTTTATCTCCCTTTTTCTCTTTTTTTATGAGGGGGAGATGACAGATTCAATAGAAGGAGAAATCAAGTTTGCTCAGCAGCATAATACAGTATGTTGGAGCTAAGTGCAAAACGTATGTACTTGGTCTGTGTGAAACAAGGTTTTAATGCCATAGGGCGCTTGTTTCAAGATCACATGTAATTATACTGTGTATGTCTATGTTCAAGGTGATTTATGTAATGTGTTTTATTAGAATAGGTAGCCTGATCAGAGACTGGGGTTGCAAATTAGCCATCTGGCTATAAACCTATGTGTTCATATTTTCAAGTTTTGTCATGGTCTTGCCATGTCATTTTGTTATGATGTGCATTACATTGTCGCTGTCAAATAAACTACAAATAAAAATAAAACGCTGATGCTCTCCTACCTGTCGCAGGGCTGACGCTGGTGACTTGTGGCGTGAGCGCCCCCGAGTATTCGAAGGTGAGAGGTGGGTACTGCACCTCCAGCACTTGAACCACCACCTGCACCGACCCAGCAGCATGGGGAGGAGTCAGGCACAGCACCTCTCCTGGCATTACCTCCAGGATCTCACAGGGGGCGCCACCCACCATCACGCTGGTGTTGCCCACCAGGAAGCCGTTACCAGTCAGCTTCAGAGGGGTGCCGCCAGCAGTGCTGCCCGACCCTGGACTCAACGCGGCCACCACTTCACTAGTCAGCGTCACCCCGTCTGACAAGGCCAGCCCTCGGGTTGTCACGACGACTGTCACAGGGTGTGTTCCGCCAGGGAGGGGGCCCACAGAGAGGGTGATGGTGGAGTCGGTTACCGCGGTCACATCCAGTTCGTATGTTCCGGCGTGCACCAACACGTTAGAGGCATCAGTGCCGAAGCCGGTGCCGTTGACGAGCACGGTGGTAAGGTTGCCATTGATGGTGTCTGGGTTGACGTCGTACACCTGGGGAACAGAAGACGACAGGTAGGTATGGCCGTAACTACCATTGAGGACACAGAGGTCATGTCCTCAATATTTTTTTTTCCAGAAATGTCAAATTTACCTATGATGAATATCGATCTATGGTCAACAATGATTAATTCAGTCTGTATACACCACTCCCATTTATCCTCAAGACAGTGACTAATGAAAACCAACTGAAGAGTTTGACTGAGGAGTTTGAAGCATTCTAAATGTACAGTGTGCAGTACAGCATGCAGTATTTGACCTCTGTATTTTGAGACGTTCTGAAGGTTAGAACCAGGAAAATCCTCCATTCACTTCACTTCCCACCTTCAAAGCTAGGCTCAATTTCCACCATTTCAACCTGGATGTCCAGGCATAGTGCTAATTGGTCTGACTAACTGACTGACAATTCTAACGTTCGGTATCTTAAACAAAATGGGTGAAACAAAATGTGTTATTATTATTAGTAGTAGTAGTATTAGCATGATTATTATCGTTATTATTATTAACCATATTGTTATTATTATTATTATTATTATTAGTAGTAGTAGTAGTAGTAGTAGTAGTAGCAGTAGTAGTTGCTGTATTATTAATAGTAGTAGTAGTAGCCTAGTAGTAGTAGTAGCCTAGTAGTAGCAGTAGTAGTTGCTGTACTGTTAGTAGTAGTAGTAGTAGTAGTAGTAGTAGTAGTAGTAGTAGTAGTAGTAGTAGTAGTAATAGTAGTAGTAGTAGTTGTTGTATTATTATTATTATCAGTATCAGTAGTAGTAGTAGTAGCAGAGACGGTTTAAATGCATTAGAATAGAGAATCTGTGGTAGTAGTAATATTAGTAGTAGTAGTAGCAGTAGTAGTTGTTGTATTATTATTATCATTAGTAGTAGCCTAGTAATAGTAGTAGTAGTGGTAGTTACTATTTATCAGTAGCAGTAGTAGTAGCAGTAGTAATAGCAGTAGCAGTGTTACCTGTGGAGCCAGAGAGGCCAGGTAGGTGTAGGTGCAGTCGTCTCCCAGGCAGGTGGATGTGATGCTGCCCACGTGCACGACCACTGGCCCACTGCGGGGAGAGGAGCTGGATGGGGAGGTTCGACACATGACCATGGTGTAGTTCGACCAGAGCGTCTCGCACGGGAGGCCGGCTACACTCACAGCCAGGTCACCCGCATTCTAGAGGCCAGAGAACAGGCACAAAGGAATGGCCAATGGCCAGTTGAGTAATGCTTTTACTATACAAGTAAGAACAATCTGCAAAGACACCGACACGGCCATTTCTCTTACCGCCATGAGTGACATCAATGCCATGTTTTATAGGCACAATATGTGAATGTTGTGTAATTTGTTATTGTCTGTGTGGTAAAATGACTTGTGTGAGTAGGTGCAAGCTAGCCATCATCAGGTGTCTTTGCAATAGTAGTTACAACAATTCTCTTTGCAACTTCTAATAGTAGAAACGCAGACATTACAGACAAAAATGAGGCAAACCAAAAGCACAACACCAGAGACACGTACAGGGTTGAGACACGGAGCGAAGCCGGAGCCCCTGATGGTCAGGTGTGTGTGTCCGGTGGAGCTGCCCTCGTCCAGGCTGATGGAGTCCACCACGGGGAGGAAGACGAAGCGTCGGTCCAGCTCGCTCAGCGCCGTGTTGATGGCCGTACCGAGGCCTTTGATGCGCACGGTGACGGGGAGCGGGGTGCCGATTTCTGCGCAGCTGTCTCTCCGGGGCTGACAGAAGATCTCGGTGGCGGTGCTGTTGATCACCGGGCACGGGTGATCTCCAATCGTCACCTGCAATACAGACAGGCATTGGGCTATTACTTCTGAAGTACTTAGGCCATCTTTTTATCTTTGAATGAATCAATGAATGAATCTTTATTGTCCTCAAGTGTGGAAACTTGTCTTCAGTTTCACCATGTAGTAAAAGACACATTAACAGGTGAGACATTACACATTTAGAGACATTACACATTTAAGACAAAGACACTCCATTTCATTTAAAAACAATCAAGAATACTACTCTGATATATATATATATATATATATATATATGAATAAATAAGTGAACATCTAAAAGGGTAAAATGTAAAAAATAATAAAGGAATACTACTGCATATAAATACATGATCAAATAAAATGAAATATATTTTAAAATAAAATAAGAGTAATTTATGAATCATCTTAGATACAAATCCCACTTTAATCCATAAGTGTAATGTTTGTAATGGTTGTCGTACCTCTACGGCGCATGTCTGGTTGCCAAAGCCCTCGCCCTGGATGTGGATGTAGTCATAAGCGTGGCCACTGGAGGGCGATATGGTATGCACGGCAGGACTGGCACAGGGGGAGAAGTCAAAGCTGATGCCGACGTCGTCAGACGAGGATGATGTGTCATTGGAGGAAGCATCAGCATCAGAGCAGCTGGACGTCACGGCAGGACACTCGTCAGCATCCCTCCTCATGCGGCTCGGGGCTGTAGAGGAAGGGGAGGGGTTGGAAGGGTTACTAGGGTTACTAGGGTTACTAGGGTTACGACACTGCAAACAAATTAAATCTTATCAATCTTATTTTTCTAATTTCAGGTAAAAACATATAGTCAATCTTAATTTAAGTAAAAGTAAAAGTCGCGTTGGTTTGTCTGTCTGTTTGTCTGTTTGTCAGCAGGATGACTCAAAAAGTTATGAACGGATTTTGATGAAACTTTGTGGAGTTGTTGGAAATGACAAAAGGAACAAGTACTACAATTTTGGTGGTGATTCGGATCAAGATCCGGATCCAGGAATTTAAAAAAAAAGATTCTTCACAATTGCGGGATAGGGCAAATTTTGACATCCCTGTTTCTAACTCCACAAAAACAAGACAGAAAGACTTGGGTGTAAAAAATAGTATGACTATAGCTTATGAAAATGGACTATGCATACGTTTCATGGATGGATGCATTGTTTGATTGGTTGGTAGATTGATTGGTTGATTGATTAATTGATTGATTGATTGATTGATTGATTGATTGATTGATTGATTGATTGATTGATTGATTGATTGATTGATTGATTGATTGATTGATTGATTGATTGATTGATTGAGGTGTGATGTTCACCTGGTCTGCTGAGGGCGTTGAATCCGGCCACGCTGACGTGGAGCTGTGTGTTGCCTTGCTCCAACGGCCGCACGGTCACCACCCCCTGAAGGCTCTTCTGGCCCTCACTGTCCACATGGCCACTGCTGTAGTAGTACACACCAGGCCTGGTGAACTGGTAGCGGAAAACACCTGCGGAGACACAGGAGGGAGACAGGAGTGAACTGGTAGCGGAAAACACCTGCAGAGAAGAGGAGGGAGAGAGGAGAGGAGTGAGTGTGGTGAACTGGTAGAGGAAAACACCTGCAGAGAAGCAGGAGGGAGACAGGAGTGTATGTGTGTGTGTGTGTGTGTGTGTGTGTGTGTGTGTGTGTGTGTGTGTGTGTGTGTGTGTGTGTGTGTGTGTGTGTGTGTGTGTGTGTGTGTGTGTGTGTGTGTGTGTGTGTGTGTGTGTGTGGACAAAGAGAGAGAGGACAAAGAGGGGAGAGTAACTAAAAGGAGGAATAGTTTACGCCTAGGGGAAGAGGGCAAGGAGAGAGAGAGAGAGAGAGAGAGAGAGAGAGAGAGAGAGAGAGAGAGAGAGAGAGAGAGAGAGAGAGAGAGAGAGAGAGAGAGAGAGAGAGAGAGAGAGAGAGTGTGTGTGTGTGTGTGTGTGTGTGTGTGTGAATGGCGAGGAGGAAATGGTGTCAAATGATGGTAGTGAAACCTTGAAAAACTTTGAAATTGAAACCACTGAAGTTATGTGCTAGACTAGTTTCCCCCTTTTCATTTAAGTGTGTGAATGATTAACAAAAAAATTAGGGCTGTTAGTAGATTAAAAAAAACAATCTAATTAATTACAGAATTTGTAATTAATTAATCTAATTAATCGCACTCACTCGTATGTTCTTTTGATGACGCGAAACAAAACATGTACTGCAGACTTACTTAAATACGAGGGTATTAGTGACATCCAAACTGTGTAGTGATGAGTAAATTGTAACTTATAAGTTATGCCACTAGTAGTTAAAATGACAAATCGTTGTATTCATTCTATTCTTAGACATACACATACCTGAGCTATAAACATTACAGAAAAACATAATAATAATAATAATAATAATAATTAAAGCCGCAAGCGGCCTTGGCGGGCCCTCGCACCTACGGCCAGGGGGGACGTGGCATGTCGCCCTGCCGTAATACCCCTACCGTTCCTGTGAAAAACAGATGAAGCGTAACCGTTTTCTGACATGTATGAGGAAGGTGAAGGTGTCATTGTGGTAACACTGGTCTTAGCATGAACATTTAGTATTAGAATGACTGGCAAGGCCTTATACGTGGCGTGGCCATGGCATTGTATGAGCTTTTTGGTTTTTCTTAGTGAGATACACACCCCCAAAAAATTTCGAGTCCGTAGCTCAAACTAAGTGTTGGCCCGCCCCTATAGGCCTACGCGTTAGGGGGCGTGTCCTCGTCCCCTTGTTCCACCCCGACCCGAGCTTCCGGTTCTGAGTAGCGGTTACCATATCCGATCACCGTGCAAAAGGCCGAGCCACCAAGTTCTTCCCAGACCAAATGAACAGCCCAAACGTCCATGAAAAAGAAAAATAATAATAATAATCCGAGCAAGAACAATAGGGCCTCGCGCCTTCGGTGCTCGGGCCCTAATAATAATAATAATAATAATAATAATAATTACAATATAGGCCCTATGATGTACTAACATGTTAAAATAGGCCTGGTTTTTAAAAAAAATACTATTGTTGAATCCTATCAAATTCCCAATTCTATTCCAAGTCTGAAATTAAATCCTTTAAAAATATTGAAAAAATCCATTAGTACTACTAAAGTACTGTAGTGAAAACAATGAAGTATTGTAGGTACAATCATGTCCTTCTGAACATGATTTAAATGTCCGGGCGTTGTCCCCTTTCTATGAAAAGTCCCGTTTCCAAAAATAACAGAACTCAACCCCCATTCCTGCAGGCTTACACAGCACTACAATGAAGGGCAATTTCAGTCAAGTTGACTGTGAGCACAATGGCCCTTAATGGTATCGTTAACCCTTTGATGAGTACCATCACAAATATGTGATTAGAATTTTGCACAAATTTTGAGTTCTCATTATGATGTCATAATGTCTTTGCGAGATTTTTAACACAGATGTCTATAGGAGCTGTAGAGTGTTCCAGTAAAATTCTAGAAGAACCTCTAGAAATTCCTTACTCCTCAAAGGGTTAGAAGCATAATCTTGTCATGGTCTATGATAAGGCTAAACACAAACCTGTTTTGTGTTTTGTGCCACCGCAAGTAATAACTACAATTACGCAGAGCGCTCCGGCAGAGTCACATTTCTGCCTAACGATCGCTGAGGGCTTCATCAAACATGACTATTCTACTGTCACCATGACAACTACCCCGCCTCCCCCCCTCCAAACCCCTGTCAATGCAATTCAATACCATATGGAGCACTAGGGTAAAGTCAAACAGGGTTATTTGGCAACAAAATTACAGCTTCTACGTCAAAGGCGGGAGGAGGAGGAGGTGTGTGTGTGTGTGTGTGCGTGTGTGTGTGTGTGTGTGTGTGTGTGTGTGTGTGTGTGTGTGTGTGTGTGTGTGTGTGTGTGTGTGTGTGTGGTTTGTGTCTCGGTGTGTGTGTGTGTCTGTGTCTCGGTGTGTGTGTCTCGGTGTGTGTGCGTGCGTGCGTGCGTGTGTGCGTGCGTGTGTGTGTGTGTTTGTGTGTGTTGGGGTGGGGGGGTGGGGGGGTTGCTATTGTGTTGTTCACACCCTGACAGACAAGAGCATGAGACGGACATCAGTGCAGTAGCAAAACAGGAGTGGTGTACTGCTGCAGTGGCATGTCAAGGCTTAGTAAAAAAGAAAAAAAAGATTTCAAAAGACTGTCCTGGACTTTCATCACTGCTTTGAGGCTTTGCAAGGTGATGTAAAAGACGTGAAAATATTTCACACACGACAAAAACGTCAAAGGGGTCAGAACCTGTCACCAGTTGGAGTTGAAGGCCTTCGGAAAT
>NC_085876.1:44014427-44021927 GCF_034702125.1 Engraulis encrasicolus
TGCACGCATGTGCCTACTCATATCATTTAGAATAAGAACAGGTACAGACAGGTGAGCAGGGCATAAAGGGACAGAGTGTTCAGAATATGATGACTATGGTGACTATGACGTTAGCATATGAGCATTAGCATTTCTGAAGACCTGCACTTATGTATTTTTAGAGAACCCCATTGTTGGTTTGGTTTACATTCATGTACTTGATAATACATATAAATAGTTATATTACATAGATAAAATTAAAAAAATATGCAATGTTGATTGCTTTGTATTAAATAAAGATGAATTAAGATTATTTTCTGAAAAGGCACTTAGGGGGGTTTGCATCTGAACTCTTCATATATAGGTAACTTTAGAAAAAAATAGGTATCGCACACCAATAAAGTCTTTCGTGAGGTGCTGGCTTCTTGTGCATACAAATGTTAAAGAAAATGAAAAGGATGACACACACTCTGCTCCATGTTTTATTAGGGGGACCAGGTGTTCAATAATTGGGGTTGATATAAAGGCACTGTGGATGTGAGTGTTTTGTACGTTTGAGGAAGGTCAGATGGCTGAAACGTCACTTCACCAATAAAACATGGAGCAGAGTGTGCGTGTGTGTGTGTGTGTGTGTGTGTGTATATTACTTGGGTGGGAGCCCTGGTTGGTGATGGTGTGTGTGTTTGTGTGTGTGTGTGTGTGTGTGTGTGTGTGTGTGTGTGTGTGTGTGTGTGTGTGTGTGTGTGTGTGTGTGTGTGTATTACTTGGGTGGGAGCCCTGGTTGGTGACGGTGTGTGTGTGTGTGTGTGTGTGTGTGTGTGTGTGTGTGTGTGTGTGTGTGTGTGTGTGTGTGTGTGTGTGTGTGTGTGTGTGTGTGTGTGTGTGTGTGTGTGTGTGTGTATTACTTGGGTGGGAGCCCTGGTTGGTAACGGTGTGTGTGTGTGTGTGTGTGTGTGTGTGTGTGTGTGTGTGTGTGTGTGTGTGTGTGTGTGTGTGTGTGTGTGTGTGTGTGTGTGTGTGTGTGTGTGTGTGTGTGTGTGTGTGTGTGTGTATTACTTGGGTGGGAGCCCTGGTTGGTGACGGTGTGTGTCTTGGCTCCTGACTGCACCTCACACTGGATGTGATGCTCAGAGGCCTCGATGACATCACAGCTCCTGTCGCCTGGAGAGGAGCAGAGATACAGCACTTGGGAACTCAGAAATACAATGAGACTGAATGTCTACATTTACTTGTACATGAGACATTTAATTCAGAATTAAATAACTTAAATTCTGAATAAAGCTTAATTCTGCTTTCAAAACTTTGAAAGCATTTGAAGACATTGTGGTAACTTGTAGTGAATTTTTAGAAGATTGGAAAAAGGAGTGAGAGAGAGATAATACAAAAAAGAAAGAGTTGAGAGAGAGATATTGAGAGAGAGAGAGTGAGAGAGTGTGTGTGTGTGTGTGAGAGAGAGAGCCCACCTAGCATGACTGTGTTGTGGCTGGTGTTGGTGCTGAAGCCAGAGCCGGTGATGGTGAGTCTGGATCCCCCGTACAGAGAGCCCTGGCGTGGGGTGACCCCCGACACCTCCAGCACATACTCTATGCTGGCGTTCACTCCAGCACTGCAAACACAGACGGTACATTTGGTTTAGTATGCTGTATGTTGGTGTAAATGGACGTAATCCACAAGAGTATACAAAATCCACTGTGTGTTCATTAATGCATGATGATGATCATGATCATGATGATAAACTTAATCTTAATTACCATCACGATGACCATCATCATCATTACCATCATTATCATCATCATCATCATCAGCACCACCATCATCATCAGCAGCAGCAGCATCATCACCATCATCATCATCATCATCATCATCATCATCATCGTCATCATCATCATCATAATCACCGTCATTATCATCACCACTACCATCAGGACTTTTTAACAATCACAGAGAAGTCTGATGAAGAGCACACCGCTCGAAAACGTTCACTTGGAAAAGGAAAAAAGAAAAAGAAAAACGGGAGCAGTGTGCGGACATTCCACCTTTATTTTCACAACAACCACATAGAAGGTCATATTGTGTTTGGGGACTCAGGGGGACTCACCTAACTTTGGGGTATCCCAGGTTGCCTAGCTGCACCATGATGTGATACGTGTCAGGGGCCAGTGCCGGCAGGGCACAGACGATGGTAGTAGCGTTCCAGTCCACCAGGTGGCACTCTCTCTCACCCACAAACACTCTGCTGTCATTGCCCTGAACGCCAAAGTTGGTTCCCTCCACCACCAGAAGCCTGTGGCCTGCAACACAACCAGAATATTACATTACATTACCTTACATTATATTATGTTACACGTACACGATAAACCTTTCAAGCCAGTTAAACGTAAAAAAGTAAGTTGCCCTGCTGTCCTAAGTTTGTAAGTTAAATCAACTTGAGGAATAACTGAACTCGAGGTGTCCACAAATTGAGTTAACTTACGAACTTAAGGCAGCATTTACATTATATTCAGGGCTCTGAATTAACAGCAGCCAACCGGCCAAATGCAGGTGAAATTTCAGTTTGACAGGTAGAAAAACAACTAACTTGCTACTTAGATCCATTAGTGAGCGTGTGCTTGGCTAGTAAGATTAACATCTACAAAGCATTTTGGCTGGTGACGAAAAAAGTTAAATTAGAGCCCTGATTGCATTATATTACACATAGCTGAGGTTTTTTTTCATAAAACAATGTGTGAGATGCCTTGGTCAAGGACTTGGACATGCCTTGGACACTTCAGCCATAGAGTACATGGGATTTTAACCTGCAACCTTTCGATTCCAAATACTTAGTATATAGAAGCGACCATGTCAATAAAACATGGTCCATCTTAAACTTTTTAAGTGTCTATTCATCCTGCGGTCACTACTGCGCCTCCCCTAAACTGTGCACAGGAGGTTTAACTTTTTTGCAAAATGTTTCTTTGAACATATCCATGTCCAAAACAATACTGTATTTTTACTGTAGCATTTTGCTTTGCCAAAAACAAGTGAATAAAACATATCTAATTTCTGTCAGAACAATTTTAGTGGAAAATGAGAATGAAGAATGCAGTGATTACTGTAAGTCGCATATTTTTGAGTTCTAATTACAAAGCAACTTGAGACTCCAGAGAATATTCTCAGCTTCATGGTCCAGTGTTTACAGCTTGCTGTTTCGACTACTAACAAACATGAGTTGAAACAACTGAACTGACTCTAAGAGTCTGAGCATTTGAGACAGGGGGGAAGGTTAAACAGTAAAAGCTGTATTGCGTTTCAGTCCTCGTCCATACAATGGCACCTGAGGGGTAATTATCTGCACCTCTCATTGTCTTTCATGTCCTGTGAGAAAATACCATGCACACTACAGCGCACACACAAGACAGGACGCCTGGCTGTTGCTCAACAAAACAAAACAAAAGTCTCCAATCCTTTAAGTGTCAAGCCAAATATAGCTACTATGCTAAGCTGACAGACAGCTATTAGATGCATGCACGCATGACAAGAATGGTGATGTACGGTCCATAGTTTTCAGCGCACTTGAATCTGATTTTTTCTTTTTCAAATTTAATGTACCGTAGGTGGTCAGGTGAGAAAAACTGCACGCATTGTTAGTGGCGACTTAGGTGATGATATGCACTGTCAGTAGTCACGGTGACAGCTACCTATTGGGGTTGTCACAACACAGCTGACAAATTAAAGGTGAGACGTCAGCAGTGTGGCATTTTGGTCAAAAGCAACAAAACAGGCTTGCTCTTCTCCTACTCTACTGTATGATGTCGCCGGACATGCAGACAAAAACAAAATGCATGAGCAGCCCTTTGATGTTAAAGAATGCACAGTGGGCCCTACCGTGGCGCTAAGGGTAGGGCACTTGTCTGCTACGTGGTCGATTCCGGCCCGGGTCCTTTGCCGACCCTTCCCCGTCTCTCTCTCCCCACTCACTTCCTGTCCAACTCCTCATTGTACTTTCGCAACAAAGACCAAAAAATATTATTATTATTATTATTAAAACAAAAAACAAAAAACAATGCACAGTATCTTTTGCAGTGTTACTTCTACACTCAGACAGTCGATTTAACATCTTCTACAGTGTATTTGATCCCAGGGTACTGTCTAAGCGTTGACTTAACACTGCGCACAATGAAATATGAATCTTTCACTGATCTTTTGTCTTGAGGCCAACTAAAGCCGGATTATATTTTAGATGAATTTCCACAAACATTGACAGATCCATAAACAGGGTATTTAACTCCCACAATTGTTTGGTTGATGATAAATTTGACAAGAAAATGTTGTTTAAATGACCGAAAATCAAACCTTTTAGTCTGCTCACTACTCACAATCGAAAAACATGATTGATTTAATTAGAATGTTTGCCGGATGGCTGTCCCCAATACTGTATGGGATTCATTAATCCATTTTAGACTATTAAAACAAATGTATCCCACACAGTCAGAATGTCTTCATTGTACTCTACCTGATGCCATTTACTCACATCACCCGCATATCATGGGTGCATATACACAGTTTAAAAAAAAAGTTGAGTTGAGTTGACATATTTCCATCCATTTCCACACAAATGTATGTTTTGCATTTGTGTATTTTTCATATTTGTGTATTTATGTAACCTGACACTTTAATTTCCTTCGGGATTAATAAAAGTACTCTACTCTACTGTTTTACTTATTGCATTTGGTCCCAGAGTACTCTCTGTGTTGAATTTGTAGCTGTCTACCACTTCAAGTCTTTTTTTTCCAGTAAAGCTTTGCACAAAAAAGACTTGAAGTGTGCAGATTGTCTTCTTTTTTGTACAGATATTTCTACTGAATCCTGCACCTTCTAAATAGATGAGCGGTGACCATTCACCATTTTACTTAGCTGTCTACCACTACCTGATACTATGGGTTTACAGTAGTTGTATCTTTTCAACCATCCAACTGAACTGTGCAACCAAATGCCAAATGTCCTTTTGATGTCAAACAACAATAGGAAGAAGCACACACACTACCACACCCACGCACACACTCACGATTATCTTTTCTATTAATAAGTTGGGCTTTCATTTATTTTCTCTCCTTTTCTTTCCTTTCTCTTTCTTTTCTTTTCTTTGCTTTTCTTTTGGTGAGTTATGTTTGTTTTCTCTTCCTGCATGAACAATGTAAGATTTATCACAACACACGTAAGCTGCTGCAGTGCAGATTTATTTTATCTGTTCCATTACTTATTAACTCTTATTTATTTAATTTTCTTTTTTGCATTTATCTCCCTTTATGTTAACACTGTTTATTGGAGAAAAAAAATCAAAAGCAAAACAGCTGCAAGTTGAAACTAAGGTGACCAGAAGAAAAGTATGCTGTTGTCAAAAAAACATCATCATACAATAAAATCAACAGGCCTGATTTCTTACTGTCCGTTGAGTAGGTTTTTTTTGTTTTTGTTTTTTTTTGTTTGTCTTCGTATGTTTGTTTTTGTTTTTTGGATGAGGGTTATTTGTTCATAAAAAAATAATACTGTACATGTGAAATATTGTCAGTTCATTACACTTAGTAAAAAAAATAACTTGCAATAAAGAAGAAGAAGCAGAGATGGAGTGTCCATGGCGTGGGAATATGACCTTTTACTTTCGTCCCTGGTCAAAGCATGCGGTAACCTACCTGCTGTACAAGAGGCTTGCGAGTGCATTTGAACATGTAGAGCAGTAAAATCTCTTGTGTTTAGACTAGAGGCACATGAGATGTGGTGAGGCGTTTTGCATACAATACTCTGTCTCTGTCTGTCTGTCTGTCTGTGTCTGCGATCATTAAGCCTTCTTTGTTGTGTGGCAACATTTAGAGGTTGCGTGTCCAACTGTACGGACTGGTTGTTTCAAAAGAGCGCTTGGCGACAAGGTAAAAATAGACCTTTCTCTAAAGAATGTGCTTTACATTGCACCCACAGGCCTCAGGCAAGACTTCTGTTTGCGTTGAAGTTGGCCAACTATTTCAGTTTGTCATTCAGTCACTGGGCATTGTCATTGTATTAATGCGCTACATCAAAGCAAAGATGCTTCCCAGCTGCCACAAGTGCGCACAACGAAATGGCATACCTTAAGGTTAACTCCAGCCAATTTCAACATGCAGTTGTAATGCTCACAGTATCCTGGATTTGTCAGTACCTGAGATTTGTTTTTTCTTCAGCCTTTTCCAAGATCCTGGTCATTGTAATGGGGGCAGGTGTTTGTTTACATTTAAAAAAAAACATTTTTATTTATTCCCAAAAACATCCAAAAGGTTATGCAACATCGGCAGACCACTACCAAACAGCGATAACTTTTGGGAGTAGGCCTTTGTTAAAAATGTTTTAAATGTAAATAAAATCTGCCCTCATTAGAATAGCTCATATCTCGGAAAGGGCTGAGGCACAAAATGCAGCATCACCGGGTACTGAGTGACAAGTCAAGGGTAGTGTGAGCAATACAACAGCATATTGACATTGGTAGGAGTGCTCCTTTAACCTCCTTGTTCAGAGCATCTATTATAAGATTCATGGTATTACCAAAATAGTAATGAAACCAAGTCTTAATCTTTTATTTAAGACCTTCAATAATGATGGGATAAGAGAAGGACTATGACAAAAACATGATGTTTTTCTCACCGATGACTGTGGTAGCTGGGGGGGATTAAAGTCGATAAGAGAAGGACTATGACCAAAACATGACGTTTTTCTCACCGCTGACTGTGGTGGCTGGGGGGATTGAAGGCGATAAGAGAGGGACTATGACAAAAAGATGATGTTTTTTCTCATCGCTGACTGTGGTGTTGGGTGGGATTAAAGGCGATAAGAGAGGGACTGTGACAAAAAGATGATGTTTTTCTCACCGCTGACTGTGGTGGTTGGGGGGATTAAAGGCGATAAGAGAGGGACTGTGACAAAAAGATGATGTTTTTCTCACCGCTGACTGTGGTGGTTGGTGGGCTGATGCTGGTGATGGTTGCGGTGAGGCTGTCGCTGTAGGTGTAAGTGTCTGCTGCCGCCTGGCTCATCTCTCCCACTGTCACCGTCACCGTCTGGGAGCCGACTGATGCCTAAAATGGGAAGGAACATTGCTGTATTACTACTAATATTATTTATATGTCTGTGGTCACGTTTACCTGAGGTTTTTAATTCGGAATTAGTAATTCAGAATTTATTAGTTTAATAGGAGGGAACACCATAGATATTTATACTAGTTATACTACTTAAATGTGTCTGTGTAACTGAGGTCATCCTGCAGTCCTGCCTCTGTCTTGAACCCACAAACTCCCAGCAAACTCTGGCATATGTCTATTTGGTCCCAGACTTCTCTGTAACTGCATTTACACTGCATTGTCTACTATGCGCTAGCTGGCATATACCTCGAGTTGTATTTTTAGGATATCTCCACTGACACCATCATCAGTTTATCGACTGCACACTTGACTAATTTATACGTAAATAACTGTGAAAAGACGATGATGATGACCTATGAAGCAACAGACATAATTAAAT
>NC_085876.1:44026927-44029427 GCF_034702125.1 Engraulis encrasicolus
ACTGGTGGGCCCTGAGGGTATTCCAAGTGGGCCTTGAAATCATTTTCTAAAAATTACAATCATATTTTGGTGTGTGTTACTATTGAATTATTTGAGTTTTATTCTTTATTGGGTCAGAAGTGGGCCCTGAACATTTGTGACAATTTCAAGTGGGCCCCACGTTGGAAAACGTTGGGATCCCCTAAACTCTAGGGTGTTTTTGACGTACCTGTCACACTGCCTGAGGTCGGCGACAGCGAGGAGACAGTGAGCTGGCTGGTGAAGTTGAAGGTCTGGTCTCCTTGGTAACGTGCGTTGCCGAGGCTGGGGATGCTCAGCATGACGGGGTAAACGCCAGCGCGGGCGGCGCCAACCGAGCACATCACCTGCGTCTCTGAGGGTCGAAAGCAGTGGAGGAGACACACAGTTCGGAGTGAGAAGTCTGCACACACACTGTTTTTTTTCATGGCAGGATTACATTTTGACCATTGTCTTCATCAGATTCTCAATCTAGATTATCTGATGAAGTCAATGGTCGAAACGTAATCCTGCCATGGAACCGTATCCTGTGGCGTCAAGCAAAGTGTTACCGAATCCTTTAATTTGACAATGACGGATGTTTCAGGCTAAATAACATTTCCAGATGCCCAGATTTTATAACTTCTCTTCACATTCAATATTATAAACAGTACAGGGGATATCCCTTTCAATATATATTTTTTGACCTTTAACCAACATTAATTCCAGCCGTTTCTTTACTCTAGTGTAGCTCACCTGTGACTTGGGTGACAGAGCACTCGGTGGTTCCGATCCAAACGGTGGCGTTCTGGCTGAGGAAACCAGTTCCACTGATGGTCAGGACCGTCCCAAGACTACTGGATCCTAAACACACAAAACAAAACACAATATGATCTATCAAAACAAACACTGACTGGGCACAAATGAACATGGACAAAAGCTCCTTTCCATCAGCTACAACAATAACGTTTCAATATACGTAGTATGTCAGTTTCACACTCTGCTTGAGTAAACAACTACTATGTATATACAGTATAGACTCAATAAATCATATTGCATCCTTTTATATGTTGATGGCGCAAAACCGCCAAAAACATAATTAATGAAGATGCTACACCTCATTCCCATTGAAATGAAGAGTAAGCTGTAATAAGCAATACAACGTCCACTACGCCAACATGAGGAAACTTAAACTAAAGTTAGGTTTTTTATTTAGAAATAAAATTTGTTTTTCCTTTCATGTTAAGAAGCGCCTTGTCTCTGCAACGTTTGTATCCATTTTAGACTATGCAGACCTGCTGTACATGAATGCTTCATCCCAATGTCTGAGTAAGATTGACTCTGTGTATCATGGTGCCCTGAGGTTCATCACTAACTGTAGGGCCCAAACTCATCACTGTGAACTCTATGCCAGAGTTAAATGGTCTTCACTGACTACCAGGAGACTTACTCACTGGTATACATTTATTTACAAGGCAATACTAGGACTACTGCCACCTTACATCTGCAGCCTAATCACAGTGAGGAATATTGAGTCTTATGGTCTGCGCTCTAAAGGCCATTTGTTACTCTCTGTCCCTTGCTTCCGCACAGAACTGGGGAAGAGGGCATTTGTGTTTTCAGCCCCTACCTCATGGAACAATCTACAAAAGGACTTGAAACTAACAGATCTGATTCCATTGAACGATTTTAATTCCAAGATGAGATCACTTGAGACAGAGTCTATTGTCTGTAACTGTTTCAATTGACGTGTTATTTTACTTGATTTGTTATTTTAATGCAACTGTGTAATTTTAATTTTGTAACTTGAGCCGCCACTTGGCCAGGACACCCTTGTAAAAGAGGTTCTTAATCTCAACGGGTTTATTTTTCCTGGTTAAATAAAGGTTAAATAAATAAAAAAAACATGTTTAATGGTTGAAGCATGAATGTCAATTAGAAGGTGACATGGTGTTGTACCCTGTGCAGGAGAGATGGCTGTGACTCCTCTCTATCAGCTACAACAATAACGTAGTTAAGTACAATGGTTTAAATTCAGTACACATAGTGTGTGAGTTCCAGACATGGTTGTGTACCCTGTGCAGAAGAGATGCCTGTGACAATAACGTTGTTAAGTAATGGTTTAAATTCAGTACACGCAGTGTGTCAGTTTCAGACGTGATTCTGTACCCTGTGCAGGAGAGATGCCTGTGACTCCTCTGTATCGGCTACAACAATAACGTTGTTAAGTACAGTAATGGTTTAAATTCAGTAGACGTAGTGTGTGAGTTTCAGACATGGTTCTGTACCCTGTGCAGGGGAGATGCCTGTGACTGCTTTCTATCGGCTACGACAATAACATTGTTAAGTACAGTAATGGTTTAAATTCAGTAGACGTAGTGTGTGAGTTTTAGACATGGTTGTGTACCCTGTGCAGGAGAGATGCCGGTGACTCCTCTCTATCGGCTACAACAATAACGTTGTTAAGTTATGGTTTAAATACAGTAGTGTGTGAGTTTCAGAC
>NC_085876.1:44034427-44073911 GCF_034702125.1 Engraulis encrasicolus
GAAGAAGAAGAAGAAGAAGAAGAAGAAGAAGAGGAAGCAGAAGAAGAAGAAGAAGAGCTGTGGCCTAGTGGTTAGGGAGTTGGTATTTCAATCTGGGGGTTGGGTTGTAGGTTCAAATCCCACCTGACCCCACCCTATACCTCCATCCATGGCTGAAGTGCGTCTTTGAGTATCCAGAAAAGTGCTATAGGCTACAAATCCTATGTATTATTATTACAATTAGGGCTGTAACGATATTGTATCGAACCGAGAAATCGTGATACACAGAGTTAAAATACTGTATCGTGATGCAAGAAGGCAGTATCGTGATATGTCCTTTCAAAGCTCTGTTACCCTTCAGTCCAGAAAACAACCACATGATATGATGTGATAGTGCGATAAACCTATACACGATCAAAAAGATACATTTAAAAACCATGGGGTGTATCGAACCGTAGGTCAAAAATCGTGATATGAATCGTGAGTTACAGATACAGATACAGTGTATCGTTACAGCCCTGATTACAGTACGTACTGTTGCTGGTGACGGTGGGCATCCTCCCCAGGTGAACTGCGTCCACATAGTAGTCCTCCTCCATTTCAGCCTCCTCGTCCTTGGAGAGATGCAGCTCTGACATCATGTAGTTGCTGCCCATATAGGTAGTCTGCAGCGAACTCATCAGGTCCACACACGCATACTGCCACCTGTTACACACACATCCATGCAAGCACACACACCCACACACAGTTATTAATTCATCAATAGGGTATCATCAATACCGTAATTCTGCAATTCGGAGGTGACAGTGTATTTTATTTATGCATTTTAGTTTTGCGAACAGGCCAAAAAAACCTTTGCTAATACATTAAACCCCTAGATATGTTACGCACTCACTGGACATTCAAATAAAAAGACTTCAGTGTACTCTGTAGCAGCCAGAGCTAAAATGCTGGCCTACCCTGAGCCGTCGGCAGCCGGTAGGGGAACTGTGGCAGTAATATAATAATAGTAGTAATAATAATAATAATAATAATAATAATAATAATAATAATAATAATAATAACAATAATAATAATAACAACAACAACAACAACAACAACAACAATAATAATAATAATAATAATAATAATAATAATAATAATAATAATAATAATAATAATAATAATAATAATAATAATAATAATAACAATAATAATAATTACCCTGATCCGTCGGCAGCCGGTAGAGGAACTGTGGCAGTGACGTCTTCTTTAACACCCTGAGAGTTGACGTAGGAGAACTTCACACCCAGTTCGTTCTTCAGGCCTCCTTTGTAGGCAAGGCAGAGCTGTGGAGGAGGAATGAAAAGTTGTTGTATTTACAGGTATACATGGGTTCTCAGTGTTTATCAACATGATGATATGAGGAGGGGCAAGACACTGGCAGCCAACCACGTGAGCTAATTTTTTGACCGACAGCGGTTTCCAACAATCAGAGGTTGAGTTGTGCGCAGCTAGGTTCGCGCAGTCAGGTTATAAACAAAATTTAGAACCCATGTATATTTGACATTCACATTTCTCACATGAACGCTTTGTAGTTCCAGTAAACATGGCGGGCATAAGTCAAGACTGGAAGCTTGTGAAGTTTGTGGTCTTCCTTCTTTACTATATCAGGTTTTGCCATTTGCCAGATACAGTAATAAAGTCTGAAGTGATTGCGACTCTTCATTTGAATTCCTTTTGGACTCTGAGAATAATAATGAGATTATTATGTTGATCTTTAAAGTGAACAGTAGTGATCCCTCACCATGGCGTGCTGCTCGATATTGATATTTAAAGTGAACAGAAGTGAGCTCTCACCATCGTATGCTGCTCGATGTTGACTTCTCCGTACTTCCCGCCGGTCTCCGTGGTGTCTTCGGAGCTGAAGAGGATCTCAGGGTTCTTGAGGGACCGACGCCCGCAGTACGCCTCCGTCTCCGCCACAACTGTCCCCCTGTTGTCCATGTCTTCAGGAAACTGCCAGAATGGTAATATTACATTACATTACAATTACATTACATTACATTCTATTACATTACATTACATTACATTATATTACATTACAATTCGATTACAGATTGTCTACTAACACAGACTTACGAGAGTGATAAGAAATCACACCTAGCTAGCCTGCAGGTGTGCAAGATCTTCCTTCTCAACTGCAAATTGTTTTTAGATATGTGCTACTACCAACATACATACGGTATGTAAAGCTGGGCTATCAGCTAAATCAGTAGCCTATGTGTATGGTGTTCCAGGAGGGAGGATTACTAATGTGTCACATCAAGCTCTACTAGCTGCCATACGTTACTCTTGCTCTCCTCGTACACTAGCTCACCTCGTACACTTGCTCTCCTCGTACACTTGCTCACCTCGTACACTTGCTCACCTCGTACACTTGCTCACCTCGTACACTTGCTCACCTCGTACACTTGCTCACCTCGTACACTTGCTCACCTCGTTCACTTCCTCACCTCGTACCATATTGGCATCCTGTCTTTGTCTCTTCACTTCTCTGTTTACCTATAACTATATTCAGAAGTGTCAAAAGTACTGTAAAATTACTTCAAAGTTAAAAAAAAGAAACTAAGCACAGTTTCCTACCAACACAGGTAACTTATCTGAGTAGTAACCAGTAGACTTGTGTGCTTGGCTTGCTATCAGCTGACTCTACACTGGTTGGATGAAATTTGAAGTAGGTCGTTGTTAGGTCTGTAGGTCTCATTAGGTACAATGGAGTAAGTGGTGTAACACCTATGTAATAAGCTAAGTGTTAGCATTTACACCATTAATTTGCTTTTACTTCATTTTTTCCCTTTATTTTTGAGAGGACGGTGAAGGAGAGATAGGAAATGAGTGGGGAGAGAGAGACGAGGAAGGATGGGCAAATGACCCGGGCCGGAGTCAAACCCTGTACTCTGTACTGTACTTTGGTCAGACCAGTAGGCCAACATATTAGTTTATTATTTAAAAAATAAAAAAACTGAAATTACATACTTAACTTTTTAAGACCATCTGCTCTTAACCATAGAAGTCATAGAAGACACATTTAAGCCAAACAGTGATATGTATTGTGTACACAATAATGAGGGCTTAGTTTCACCACTCAGTGACTTGAGGCTAAATTTGACTCCTATTGTGATTTCGCATTGCCCCTGAAGAATATGGTAAACAATATGATAATCTCCCCCAGATTCATTTCCTGCTGGAAATGTCTGAAGACGCCTCGAGGAAAGCATACATAGTCTATATAATAATGATAGGTGTGTGTACAGTAGTGTAACATGTCAGCGAAATCCTGTTTGATATCAACCAAGTGTGTCTAAACTTATAAAACATACAGATATTAACATAGTACTGTACATATAGACTTAGTTGACAGTACATGTATGAATGCAGGCACATTACAGTACATTACATAATACATAAGCTTACTTATTGTATACAGTGTACAGTATTATGTATGTGGACATGAGACTGACGTAAGTAAACACTGACATTTATATTATATTTGTGTATTCATTGTATACTTCGAAATAAATGTAAAAAGTAATCTAAAAAGTAATTACAAACTTGTCTTTATCCCAAATTAATTTATATACAGTAGGCCTAATTATAGAAAACAGGACTCTGAATTCATTTTTAATCACCAGCCAAATGGCAAGTAGATGTTAATCTTACTAACCAAACTAATCGTGTGTAAAAGTGACTAGTATTTTCTACCAGTCCAACTAAAATTTTTCCAGCATTTGGTCCGTTGGCTGGTGTTTAGTATTAGTATTAGAATTAGTAATTTAGCAGATAATATTTGTTTTTACCCCAGTGTGCTCGTCCTCGTAGTTTCTGCTGTATTTGACTGCCATGCTCTCCGTAGTCAGCAGGTTGGCAGGACAATCAGCACTGGCCATTTTCATCAGGGCCTCCAACATCTGTACAGCACAGAACAGAATAGAGGAGAATTAATGAGGAGAGTGAAAGCACACCTGAAAACTCCCATTGTCATTGTGACACAGCACTCCACAAGTGCAGACTGCACAAAATGAAATTGCATTTCTTTACCCATGCAAGGGGGCAGCCCCAATGGCGCCCGAAAGGGAGCAGTGCAGTGGGACGGCACCATACTCAGGGTACCTCAATCATGGAGGAGGATGGGGCAGAGCACTGGTTAATTCCTTCCCTCACCATCCTGGCAGGTCAGCAGTCGAACAGGCAACCTTTGGGCTACAAGTCTGACGCCCTAAGCGCTTACCCATGACTGCCCCTAATTAATATACTGTCGCGTAATTTCCAAATATATAAATCTCATGGCGTTTACGTAATTTTGCAGCTAAAATTTGAAAGTATGTAAGATATTTGGGGATGTGATACATGCTGTAGCAACAAAAGCAGCTTTTCTAGCACCTGTAGTTGGACTTGCATCCACATTACGTACAGTAAATATGTGTTCAGTGGATCAGCGCAGTGGAAAAGAATATATTTGTATTATAATTTTCAGATCTATGTATTTTCACGTTTGTACAATATTCTGATTGATTACTGTGTTATGTCATATTCGTGGTCTGAATGCAGAGACATTGAAACTCAGTATGTGGTGTGTTTGTGTGACTCGGAGGCGTTGAATGGGATAGGGCCGGATGGGATTGTGCGTGTACGTGTGCGTGTACGTGTGCATGGTGTCCGAGCGTGCGTGCATGGTGTGTGTACAGACCTCTGTCTCAGAGGCGTTGAATGGGATAGGGCCGGATGGGATTGTGCGTGGTGTGTGTGCGTGTGTGTGTGTCTGTGTGTGTGTGCGTGTGTGTGTGTGTGTGTGTGTGCACATACCTCTGCCTCGGAGGCGTTGAATGGGATAGGGCTAGATGGGAGTGTGCGTGTACGTGTGCGTGTGTGTGTCTGCATGCGTGCGTGGTGTGTGTGTGTGTGCACATACCTCTGCCTCGGAGGCGTTGAATGGGATAGGGCCGGATGGGATTGTGTGTGGTGTGTGTGCGTGTGTGTGTGTCTGTGCGTGTGTGTGTGGTGCGTGCATGGTGTGTGTGTTTAGACCTCTGCCTCAGAGGCGTTGAATAGGATAGGGCCGGATGGGATTC
Organism: Engraulis encrasicolus; assembly: GCF_034702125.1. Taxonomy (NCBI): domain Eukaryota; kingdom Metazoa; phylum Chordata; class Actinopteri; order Clupeiformes; family Engraulidae; genus Engraulis; species Engraulis encrasicolus. The sequence continues at coordinate 44,039,518 of NC_085876.1, forward strand.
CGCCCCACAGGACGGTGAAAGTCTCCAGGCTCCCCACCCCTTTGGTTGCCTCGGTGACGGTCACTGTGACATCACTGCCCATACTCCAGAAGGACAGGCTTTCGAAATCACCTGCAGGCCACATAGGTCATGTGTCACACACCATAACAACACACGCCTTTCTGTCTGACAGAATTCACCTGCTGCTTGTCGTGTAGACCTGTTTTCCATTCAACTGGATTTGCCATAGTGCTGTCTTCAATATAACTACGTATTTACTGTAGGTTTACAACAAGCATGTTCCATTACTGCTTTTAATATGATAAATCACAAGTTTAATATGATAAAACACCTTTGATAGTTAACTAAATAGTTAATTAGTTTATTATAGATATCTAGGCCCTACTCCATCATCCACAGAGAGACAACAGATGTATTGTGGAAACTTTTACATGTAAAATCAAATTGATTCCAAGTCGATGACCCAAGTCACTTCTGATCAGCGAGGTAGAGATCACTTTTGAAAATATGACAGAAATGAAATCTTATGAAGATCAGACAATAGCTGTCAAGTAGAAGTTAAGAATCAAACCTCGTTCGGAGTTGAACGTCACAGTGTATTGCGCTGACGAGCCCAGATCGCTCTTGGTGACAGAGACAGAGTCGGGCTGAATTGACCAGAGTCCATTTAGAGCAGTGGCAATGTCATCTGCTGATGCACTCACAGCCACTGGCCCTGTGAACCAAACACAATATTAACACACACAGACATGCAGGGCCACACACATACACACACACACACACACACACGCACGCACGCACACACACACATACACACACATACACACACACAAAGGATTTGTGCATTATCCCTGGTGCTACCTTACCCAAAATGACCCAAAATATCCAGTATTGATCCCACCGCCCGAAAAGAGTTCACTACTAGCAATACATCACGACTTCGTCTTTGCTATTCTAGTAACAGCAAATTTATAACAGGGACCATGCCACAACAGTTTGAGTTCATTATGTGTAAATTAGAGTATGGTAAGGTGTGTTGTTACCAGTCCTCTGCGCTCCGTAGCCCAGCGTGTAGAAAGTGGAGGCACATGAGGAGGAGGAGAAACAGCCACTGCTCACGGTGAAGGTCTGCACCTCCTTCACGGCGGCCTTTGTGGCACCCCAGCCATCGAAGCGCAACACCTGGACAACACAAGCAGTAGATGAAGCACGCTCAGTCCAGACACAATGTGTACTATGTGTGTACTATGTCATATCAATGTGTACTATGTGTGTACTATGTCATATGAAGCACGGTCAATCAGGAGATCAAATGTGTACTATGTCATATCAAACCAGAAAACATGTGCAACTTATTAGTATTGCATGTCATGAGCAACAGATCATACTACGTGTAAAGCTGATATTAATGATGTACAAAAGTGCGCTGAAGACCGACCCATTAGAGAAGCGCACCCCTGTGTAGTTGATCAGGTGTTACCAACCTGTTTCTCTGTGAGGATGTCGTATCTGCTGAAGAGGACCTGTTTCTCGTTGCTGGCCTCGAAGGCCTGAGCGTTGGTGTAGGGGCTCTTCCATTTAAACACGCCCACCTGCACCGAACCCGTCCAGCCATAATCCACCAGCAGGACCTCAATGTAGTACCTGCAGCAGAACACACAGAATCATTACTATTTACTATATAGTAGAGATGAACCGTATCCTAATTTTTAGGATCCTGCCGGATACCGGATCCGCTGCTTAAGATCCTGCCGGATCCGGAACCGGATACCGGATCCTACGTAAGGGTTGAAAGACATAGCCTACTCGCACACGTAGGCCCTTTTTATTACGTTGTCTGCAATGGCCGCTTTCAAAGGGCTTTCACTCTATGCAGCGATTGGGTTTGTGAAAGACTGACTGAAAAGCCTAGGCTACGTAAAAACTAGACATTCACCATATCCTGAATTTTAGGTAACTGCCGGACATCGGATCCACTGCTTAAGATCCAGCCGGATCCGAACCCTGTGAGAAACCCTATTAGCCTACCGGATCCGGAACCGGATCTTGGATCCGGTGCATCTCTACTATTTACTATATAGCACAACTCATATTAGACACGCAGCTCAATGTGATTTAACGAAAAAACAAAAACAAAAGTTGACTGAAAAAAAAGACATAGGTATATTTGGCAAAAGTTATGACATACCAGGGGGCTAGCTCCGAAGTTAAAAATCATGGAATGATTGTTGACAAATTGACATTTTTGCCATATCACCCATCCCTAAATAATAGTAGGCCTATTAATAAACAATAATAGTCCAGTATAGTAGCAGTAATAGTAAACAATAGTAGTAGAATATAGTAATAGCAATATTAAATAGTAATAGTGGTAGAGTATAGTATAGTAGTAGAATATAGTAATAGCAATATTAAATAGTAATAGTGAACACTTACGCCTTGCCCTTCTCCAGCTCCATGTAACAGTAATAGTAAACAATAGTGGTACAGTATAGTAATAGTAAACAATAGTGGTACAGTATTAGATTAGATTAGATTAGATTAGATTAGATTAGAATAGATTAGATTAGATTGGATTAGATTACTTTATTAGTCTAATACTGGTATTGGTATTGGTATAGTATAGTAGTATGGTACAGTAATAGTAATATTAAATAGTAATAGTGAAGCCTTACGCCTTGCCCTTCTCCAGCTCCATGCTCTCCGACTTCTGGGACTCAGATGAGTAGAAGCTGCCGGTCACGCCATTCCTGTAGGCGATCAGTTTCTGGAAACACAAGGGGGAGAGAGAAGAGAACCTCTGCTTTAGGCATCTATATATGTAGCGGAGGCTAACTAGCAGAGTTGGCGTGGAATGTTAGTAAACCTCCCTCCCGAAGCACAGTATCAGTTCAGTATCGCTATCGCTATCGCTATCGCTGGGCTGGGGGACTGGTCCTTTAGTCCAGCGGTATTGTGCTGTGACTCCCATTGACGTGGTGGCGAGTTCGTGCCCCCGAGGGGGATGCAGTGCGCAGTAATACGTCGGGTTACATATAGTCTCTAGTACCCTGTCGTCGGGGAAGTTGGTGTGCATGTGTGTGTGTGTGTGTGTGACAGGGATGGATATAAGCACCTGTCCACCCACCAAGGACGGGTAAATTTCAGGGCTGACGGGTACATTTTTCAATTCACTTTTACTGGTAAAAATAGCTAGTGACTGGTAGATTTTAAAATCTACCTGCCACAGTGACTGGTGAAGAAAAAAATTAAGTTCCACCCCTGGTGCGTGTGTGTGTGTGTTTGGAGGGGGGTTGCTGTGTAGGCCTATATAGTACCTTGTCTTCAGGTCTGCCGGTGAGACTGAGGTAGAGCTGGTAGCGGTCGTCTCCCTTGATGTAGAAGCGATAGCGATCGGTGTCCATGGGAACGAAGAAGCCCGATAGCTTGGCGGCAAACTGGTGGATCTCGATGGGGTACTCGTGCCTCAGGGTGTCCAACCAGTGCAGAGAGTAGTCGGCCATGCTGGAGTCGTAACCCAAGATGTCCTCCACATTACTGGGCCGAGACACGTTCCACAGCTCCATCTTAACACCTCGACCACCTGGGTGTGTATGTATGATGGATGTGGGATGGGGTGTTTGTGTGTGTGTGTTGGGGATGGTATGTGTGTATGTGTGTGTGCGTGTGTGTGTGCGCCGCATGTAAGTGTGTGTGTGTGTGTGTGTGTGTGTGTGTGTGTGTGTGTGTGTGTGTGTGTGTGTGTGTGTGTGTGTGTGTGTGTGTGTGTGTGTGTGTGTGTGTGTGTGTGTGTGTGTGTGTGTGCGTGTTTGTACGTAAGCGTAAGCATCCAAGGATGTAAAGAAAAGTATAAAACAAAACAAAGCCCTTTAGTTGTGTAGTTCTGGTGCTATTCATTTCAAGGCTGGGGTGCATTTCTGGAAAATGTAGTTGCTAACTATGTTAGCTACTTTCTTGGTTGTGCAATGCAGTTTCCCATTGGCAACCACCGAAGTTGCTAACTGCTAACAACTACGCTTTCCAGAAATGAACCCGTGAGCAGTGTTTTCTCTGTGATAATCTGTGTGATACATCATGTAGCGTCTAAATCCTAAACATGATTAATGCTACAAATCTAAAATAAATGTTTGTTTTGTTTACCAATGGGCTTCATTATTAGTTCAAGCATATATATATATATATTCCCTCTGGAAAAGTGTGTGATTAATCATGCAGAGTCTAAAACGTATGGTTGACTAAATTGTTGAAGAAGAAATAGTTAAGTGTGCTGTATACAACATTCATAATTGCATTATGCTTGCACCACTGCAAGACTTTTGCATTGATATTCATAAATTACATTGATTAAGGTCTGACCAACAGAAACAAGTCATTTTCTAGGTTTTTCCTTTAACAGGGCTGTGATTGCCATTGCCACAGTGATAGTTGTTTATCACTTACAGGTATATTCTTTTAAGTATTTTTCCTTTACAATAATTAATAATTATTAATAGACAACAAGCCGATGCGTTAGAAGTCCTTTTTTTTACATGGACATCAAGCCGAAACGCGTTGGCTTGATGTCCATATCCATGTAAAAATAAAGGACTTTTAAACGGACCCCCTCTGTCTGTTCCTAAGTTTTCATTTTTGGATACCGATGAGCACCTGAAGATTTTTTATGAAACTACATAAACTGAACACTGCACACTGCACACAACGAAATTGCATCTATGCCTCGCCCGTGCAAGAGGGCAACCCTCAATGGCCCCCCAAGGAGCAGTGCGGTGGTACGGTACCATGCTCAGGGTACATCAGTCATGGAGGAGGATGGGGAAGAGCACTGGTTAATTACTCCCCCCACCAACCTGGCAGGTTGGGAGTCAAACCGGCAACCTTTGGGCTACAAGTCTGATGCCCTAACCGCTTACCCATGACTGTGACTGGTGTGTCTCTGTGACTCAGCAGAATTGTGTAGTTCACATCAAGAGGGAACAATAGAATACCCATCAACACGTCATGAATGACAGACAGGCCTCTCTGTCGCTTACATGCAATCATGTACGGCATCTTCACACTGACTGATATGACTTGAGGCGTTCACTCAGAGTCAATCACCCGACAAGACAATAGAAGACAACACACATAGTACACTTCACACGCAAAACCTGTACACACAAATACAGTACACACACGCGCGCAGGCACGCATGCAGGCACACACACACTCTCACACACACACACACACACACACACACACACACACACACACACACACACACACACACACACACACATACACACACACACACACAAGGTGGTACTTGTATTACACTACTGAAGTGCATCAGAGCTGTCAGTCTGTCAGTCGTCACCTGGGAAGACGGTCATGTTGGTCCATGTGTGTCTGGGCGTCCTGCACGTGATCTTGTCATCACTCACACTCATCACCTTGCATTTCTGACCTGGTGGCACCATGGAGAAGACAAGACATAACAGGGGTTCAATCAGTGGCACTGCTACCTGGCTCTTCACTCCTACAATCTCTTCCTCTGCTGACAACCAGGGTAGCCATGATAACAACAGTGTGCACAGACTACAAGGGAACAATGACAATGACAGAAGGCTGTTGTCAACAAGACACATACTCCGTGACAACAACACACATACTCCATGACTGATTGAGTCTGTTTTTTATGTGTATTTATGTATATATATATATATATATAATATTACACAGCATCTCTCTCTATTTCTCCAGATGATGACTTACCTCCAACCAAAACCTCCACTGGCTTATCAGTTTCATCAAAGTGGCGCCCCCTGATGGTCAGGAGTGTGCCCCCCAGGACACTGCCCTCGGACGGGGAGATTCCTGTCACCTCTGAGGATCAAATCATGAAAACAGAGATCATAATACAGTATTAGGGCCTGTTTTCAGATATGGGTAGATGACGTGACGTGTAAATTTTGCTGTCGCAGGCTCTTAAAATTAAGTAAATTCATGCTTTCAAAATTATCAATGCTTTAAATGATTAAACTAATGTCGTTGTTGTGAAAAAGTAATGTGTAATAAATACAGAGCTTAAATAAGTATACTTAATTTTGAGTCAAATGTCACATTTGTCCTATGGTGTGACTGAGGCAAGCCTGGTTCTCCATATTAAAACATTTTTAAATAAATAATCAAAGCTCAGTCATTTGTCTAAAGAACCCTGGCATGTTTTTCAAGGTGTCTATTTTAGCAAGTGGCAATGCTTAATTTTTTCCCTGTTTTCTGAGACCGTATGGACTTATGAAACTTTGTCGCAGAAAACTATGTCCTGTGGTGTGACATCATATTTTTGGTTAATTCTGTGGATAATTATCTATTGTTAAAGCTCCAGCGGTACATAAATTGTGACTTTAGACCCTTAAGAAGCCAATGGCAAGGGTGGATTTTAGATTTTTCTCTCAGAGTTCTTCAGTCAATCAATTATGTTTTGCTACCACAAGATGTATTAATTTTGTAGTCCTTTGGTGTGACAGCCATAAAATACATTTTGACAATAGTGTATATTTTTCATATTTTTTTCATATGTAGATGTATGAAAATGCATCTTACTAAAGGTGAAATTGTATTTCAGTTGGCAACGACATGGCTTTAAATTAACTCAAAAGCTCAAAAGTCCTATGGTGTGATGGTAAAAGTCCTATGTTGTGATGATAAAAGTCCTATGGTGTGACACTTTGGAGTATCACACCAAAGGACAAACAGGTCACACCAATGGACTAGATATTTGAGAAATAGCTTTTAAAACAACTGGTAGTACATATCTATTTTGTTGTGTTGTTTGACTAGATAAATATTGTGTATTCAAATTACTTATTCCTTTATTGGCCTTTGGAATTTATACTTTGATGCATTGTTGATGAATATTTGCTGTTGATTTTAGATACTGTCAAATGATATAAAATGTAATTAATGGTGCTTTGAAACCATAAAATATAACGGTAACAGTGAAGGAAAGATCAGTGAGAGAGTATATAGAGGAGTATAGATGAATAAAGTATGCTGTGGAGAGCTCAATGTACAGCATAAATGTGCTGTCCAGCTTGAGATACCAAACAGGCACTGGCCACTACACACTACAGGTTCAATGGTGTGACAGTCATAGCATACCTACAAAAGTGTGATGGTCATGCCAAGGTCACACTTCAGTATGAGTCTTATGAGCTCTGCAGGTTACATTTAATGACCGCATGGCTGTCATTAAGAGTTACGATAGGCTGATAATCGACGATTCAAAGACTTATAAGTGTAAAGTGTAGGTCCATATTGACTACAACATTATATTATGATCAAAAGACAAAATAATCATGTTGATATATTTGTTTCTGGCTCAGTTTTGCATTTCTGTCCTTTAGCGTGACATGAATGTCCTACGGTGTGACATGTTTTAAACGCTCAAATAATTGTTTGAGCTAAACAATATGTTTGATAAACACTGAATATTGCATTAGGGAAGAACAAATTATCGTCCCTGAAAAGTTAGTATAAATTCGGACAATTTTGAACATTTAAAAGAAAGATATCCCTGTTTTTCCTCGAAGGTTTCTAATAATCTCACATCTAATGGGAAAAAAATACTTAAATGGTAATTTCTCATTAAATTAAGACTTTAAAAAATTGCAATAAATATGAAGAGTGTAACAATGTTCATAAAACTCCATCAAGCCATTTCTACATTACTTAATATATTTATTTCTTAACGTCACACCAAAGGACATATTTTCAGCAAATTGCTTTATCAACGTAAATAAATAATCAATGAATAGACCAACATTGTGACCACTTGGATTTTTTGAAAGATTAATTGCTGCACTACGTAGACATATACTTTTTTCCCTCATAAACAATGTTTTGTGAAAAAAATGTTTTTTGCTGCCTATCCGTCATCTACCCATATCTAGATTGTGTATACAATCACTATATTTTTAGTTTTTGTTGTTGTTGTTGTAAATTGTCTTTTAACAACATTGTGGGGGGTTGCACAGCAGAATTTAAAAGCTACACCCTAAATATCCTATAAATGACTTGTTTTCATTCTGTTTCACCGCATACTATACCTGCATAGGTCTGGAACATGGACAACTTGTTCAAACCAGAGACAAAGAAGACCTTCTCGTCAGGTTGACTCCTGAAATGCAAATATCAAAATGGTGTGTGATGCATTACACGTAAGATATGAGATGCTTCTCGCCACACAACAAAGTTGGTGGCAATAGTACCTGTAAATCAGAACTACAAACAAACAAGAAGTCCACAGTGGCCGTTGTTGTTGCTGTGCTAATTCAACTTAGCAAGTCAATTTAACATCTTCTGGAGTGAATTTGGTCACAGAGTGCTCCAGGAAATTGGTTTTAATAGAATGCTTTATTCTCGGGCACTTGACCTACTTTGCTTTTCAGAGAAAATGCCATAGATGTGGTGTTACCTTCCATACGAACTGTCCAGGATGTAACTCAGGTTGTGATGACCTAAGAGGGAAGGAGAGGCCTCAGGTGAGACAGGTATTCGTATCGTTGCCCTATTATGACACAGACACCACTGCCTTGACCACATATTACCTCACTCTCCCTCTGGATCAATGAAGTGTCACTGCTCTAGCTCCTCTAAACATGGGTAGAGTTACTAAGTCCTTTACTAATCACCAGGGGGAAATGAAGGGTTAATACATTATACAGTTGTTGTCGAAAGAGTTAAGTTGTAAGTAAGAATTTCTTTTTGAAGACATCCAGTTGCTGAAATCTTGTCCAGTTGCAAAAACTCTTGATGAAGTGCTCCGATACAAATCAGAATATTCAGGCATACTGTATACAACGCAAAGCTATATCGATGACACTGTGCATCAAGCTTTTGATGGAGCAGCTGTGGTTGAGGTAAAAGAGCTGGTACTGGGATTGGAAAGTAGCAGGTTCGATTTCAGTGAAAGTTAGGAAGAGTGGGTGGGGAGATGAAATGTCCAACTCTCCCCCACAGTCTCAGGTTTCCCACTCAGCAAGGCATCGTAATAGGTTTCCTTCATTAAAAATCCTAACCCTGATCTTATGTATTAACCCTGCCTGGTCTGAATACTCTGTGACCGCGACATACTGTACAGGATTATTAGATTGACAAGAATATTAATATTAATTCAATGCCATGACTGGGGCACCTGCACATACCCTGAACAGCAGTCTTTCCAACAAGGAGGATTATACTGTGAACTACTGATTATGCCTTTGAGTGAGAGTAGCTTTGGACAAAAGCACCTTCTAAATGTCATGTAATCTAACCCTCCATTGTTCCATGGGGCTTCCCTTGTATTCACTTTGCAATAGAGTCAGCCAAAACGTATATGAAATTTGCTACACTTATGAAATAAACATCTATGCAGTGGAATATCGCTGTGATTGGAATACTGCGGTGGTCACAAATGTGTGGTGATTCATCTGTTAAGTCATTTTGAGCAGCCGTGGCCTAGTGGTTAGAGAGTTGAGCTTTCAATCTAGGGGTTGGCAGTTCGAATCTCCCCTGACCTCTCCTTACATCTCCATCCATGGCTGAAGTGCCCTTGAGCAAGGCACCTAACCTCACATTGCTCCAGGGACTGTAACCAATACCCTGACACATAATAGTTGTAAGTCGCTTTGAACAAATGAAAGCGTCAGCTAAGTGAAATGTAATGTAATGTAATGTAATAATTTTGGTGGCATTGTCTAGTGTCTGACTTGTGTTGCTGTCAAACAGGAATATTTGAAGGTCCTTACCGATGTATGTTCCAGTCATTGAGCAGTTCATGCGGCCATTCCTGCTGGTCTCAGAATCTAGCTGTATGCCATAGCTGCACAGAGGAGGATGGACGTTTAGTTGTTAAGATCATAACTTTCATTCATAACAAGCGTATTCATGTCAATAACTTAATGTTGGTTTCTAATTGCATAACAACTACCATAATGATTATTACAGTTACAATATTAAACTCTATAGTAATTATTTATTATCTATGACTTTCCATGATATTCCCTGTATGTGGACAGTAGTGGCAACTGTCGGTGACTTGAAAGTCTCACATTTCAAAAGACAGTCTTATATATGTACTTTCTCCTATACTGTTTATTAGTAAAAGGACAATTCCAATATCATCAAAGTCAAACCCCAAGTGTGTAAAAGCGACTCACAGATCATCAGAGTTGGGCTTCAGCAGTTCACAGGGCATCCCGCCCATGTAGGCCCTGCAATACAAAAACAGGCCTGTAGTTGGCAAAAGCAACAATGTAATATATAGGGAAGTATACAGTACACATTACAGAGTTTTCCAACAATGGTGACAATAGTTTCATAAATTCATGTTGAGGTTGAAAATTTGGATATTCCTCATTAATCAGGAAAATCTCATACATGAGAAACACAGCTCAGTCAAATAATTATTTTTTCTGCCTTTATTTATTCAGACTTGTTGGTGATTGTGATGGCTACACTTCACAGCAACCAGTGCATGCAGCAAAATGTACCATGCATTTCAACCTGTGGAAAGCGTTCATGAGAAGTCAAGGAAATAACTGTAACTACTCCTGTAACTACTACTACTGTAGTTTGTGTCACCTCAGGAATCTGACGTTGAGGCCGTTGGTGCTTGTGTCTGTGTTGCTCCCGTAGACATCCGTGAAGATTCGACCCCACATCTGAATCAAGGTACCTGCAGGGTGTGTGGTCAAGCAATCAATCACAAGTGGTGCTGAACAGCATGCTGCCTTGTATTCAAGTTCTCTCACAGCTCTCACTCGTGGTGGCATACAGGCATAATGTCTGTCACGGCCTTCAACATTTTTTTTTGAATATCACACTGTTACTCCATAGTGGAATGACAAAAGCAAGGGAGTAACATCTTAAGGCAGTGAGATTAATGGAAGTGAGTGTCATTACGCTACCCAGCAGTCCTGTGCATGAACCAGTAAAAGAAAAGCCTCACTCTGTGACTCTCTACAACTGTAATTCTTGTTTTTCTTTAAGTGGGTTTGCATGAGAGACAGACGTTTCAGCCCACCGGTAAGCATATCCTACCACAATAACCTTTTTGAAACATAGACAGCATTGTTAATATTAAAGGAATATATATTTATTTATTTATTTATTTTTAATTTTTTTTTAACATCCATGCAGCATGCTACCATAATGTGTTCAACTTATATTGCAACACTTCTTAGAAATATGAGGGCCTTCTTGTTGGCCACCAATGCCTTGAAATTATATCACGCTATTGCTAAATTATGGAATGACAAAGCCAGTGAATCTTGCAGTACTACCTTTTTAGTAAGGTTAATGGATAGCTGAGCATTCTTACCTGGCGTCCCGGTGAAGGGACCAATACTGTGAATTGAAGGAGTGGCCCACCATCGAGTCTGAAGTTAGTCAGAAAAATGATTCACACATTAATTAAGGCATTGCATTGCATTACACAGCACTGAAACTGTTGCAAAATGCTAAATGCTGTATGACTACACAGGTAATGTTTTGCCATAAAACAACAAATAGGAGGCGCCTCCTGATTACTAGTATCAAAGCGGCTGACATTGGCCATTTCTTCTTAATAATGCTTGATCTCTGACCTTAATGTCTTATGACCTTAATGAAGTTGTGCTGTTGTTACGTTTGACTAATCACAATAAATTGAATGCATTTATTTATTTGGTATTTAGTATGCCCTGCTATTACTATCTTAATACTTAGGAGCTTGTTCCACTTAGTAGGATATTTTTGAATGTGGATATTTTTTTTCTCCTGGTTACATTGGTTTTGGCCTTCCGTTTCCACGTAGCAGATTTTTGAAATCCAGATATAAAAAAAAGCAAGCTTTAAAAATATCCTATTTGGCGGGCTAAAACGCATTTGTTACAATGGAGTATTTATTCCCATACGTGTAACCATCACAGTAGGGAGACATCCTGCCAATTTCAACATGTGGCTGTAATGCTCACATTTGTATAAACTTGACAGTATCTTGCAACACTGCACTTTCTTGTTCAACACTTTCAAAAATTCTGACCATATTAATAGGGGCATAGTTTCTTAACATCTTTATTAAAAAATAAAACGTTTCAACATACTCTCAAAAGTTATTGCTGTGTCATACACAGTGTCTGCTGGTGTTGCATAAGGATGAGGATAGCGTGCGTGAGTATTTCAACGGCATGTTGAAATTGGCAGGAATTCTCCTTCAAACATTGGACAACTAGACTTAACTATGAAGTCATATGATCTGATGCCTAATACAGTAGGCCTATATCGTCTGTACAGTACTTATCACATAGTTTGTGCAGTATGTTAACGACATAGTAATACAGTAGGTTATAATGATCTGTATAGTATATCATATCACATGGTTTGTGCAGTACATTTTACTTACATAGAAACTGCAGATGTAGTGAGTGTACCAGCCATTGCAGAGTCGGCTGGTGGGAATCGGCTTCCCATCCACACTGACGCGGATGTGGTAGTCATCGCGAGGCATGGCCCTAAGAAAGGAATGAAGGATATACTGTATCTAACTTGTAGAGGTATGGTGTGCACAGTTAGGCCTATAGTCTACGTAGAACGCAGGTATATGCAGTATACCCACTTCAAAATGTCAGGGATTTCAGTATTCCCACTTTGATTGATCCATTATTTAGAAAAGCAGAAATATATACAGTGGGTGTGCATGATGTCCTTAACCAAAATTACCGTACATCCATGTAAAAAAGTGTTTTACACAGGTATTTCATGTATTTAAAGCTATTTACAAATACTTTTTAAAAATCTAATAAAGTCAAACAAAGGCTTATTTTTATGTGGGGGGCGGTTTCCATTGTTGTAGGCCTACCTTGTGTAGCACAAGATCTGGTTGGCATGGGTGGAGTCCCGCTCCACATCGCAAGGAAAAGACCGGGTCTTGGACACAAGAGTCACACTGTTCCCAAAGTCAGCATCCTCGGGGTTCAGTGAAAACTGATTCTCCTGGGCAAAACCTACCAGGGATTAACACAGCCAAGTTATTTGTTTTCAGTCTTACTACTTTGCACACACAGGTTTCTGAGTGTATCCTGCATGTAGCTGAAATATTACTCAATTGACAGCAACATTCTGTTCATTCACTTTCAATTGCTGTGTAAACGGTGCACATGGGGCCTACATGATAGATTTCCAGAACTTTCTCACCTTCCCCTTTTATGGTGATTCTTGTCGCTCCGTTTGTGCTTCCAGTATGAGGATCAATTCTAAACACCCGCTGGGCATCTAGAGAGAGAGAGAGAGAGAGAGAGAGAGAGAGAGAGAGAGAGAGAGAGAGAGAGAGAGAGAGAGAGAGAGAGAGAGAGAGAGAGAGAGAGAGAGAGAGAAGAGAAGAGAAGAGTAGAGTAGAGTAGAGTAACTTCATTAATCCCCAGGGGGAAATTCAGGTATGTATCCAGTAGCTTACATAAATACACAAATAAAGAAATGCCAACATGAACATTTCAAGACACAAATAACACAGGAATAGTCAGGGAGGGGAAAATAAAAATATTAGTAAAGATAAAGAAGAGAGAGAGAGAGAGAGAGAGAGAGAGAGAGAGAGAGAGAGAGAGAGAGAGAGAGAGAGAGAGAGAGAGAGAGAGAGAGAGAGAGAGAGAATTTAAGACTCTTCGTTTTCCTCCATCATTACTCCTCAAGTAAGACAAAAGGGAATGGAAATTACCCACCTGTGCAACAGAAGAAAATAACTGCAAGCGAAAAGTGCACCTGCCGCCGCGTGCGCGCCATGGTGCCCATCGTTCTTCCCCTGTAATAAACCAACGGATTGGTCATTTACATGTCTAACATACTTTTAGTTTAGGCAACCCAATCCGTAAAGACAAAATCAGTAAGTTGCAACTACTAGGCTACAGCATGGTGATGATCAAAATCAACATGATGGTTCAAAGTTTTCATCGCAGATAAACTATTTGATATTTCAAGCAGGCCAATAAGTCTAGGCCAAGTCTTTTTACAATTTCAGCAGCAACTCGTGATAGCTAAACAAGCACTAAACAAGTGGTTAACTGTTTTTATCCAATTTAGCTTATAGCGCTACATGAAGAGGTACGTGATGCATGCCAAGTTGAGTAAGTCTTTTAAATAGTTGTTGACAAGTTGTCATAACTTAGGCTAGGCTACATAACAATGAAAGAGTGTGTTCCTTCCTTGTTGCCGGTATTACATCTCCGAAAATATTGCCTACCTGTCGTGATCGCGGCCACTGACAGAGTGGTTCTCATTCACACCAGTGCAGAGATTTTCAAAGTGTATCCATCCAGCATCCGACTGGGAGGTGCCCTCGCGCACCGCGCACCCGCTCGCCGGTGAGCTGAGGGAGTGGTCAGTCAGGTCTCCTACAAAGCGGGGACACACCCACGTCCACCAGCACTGTCACATCATGCATGAGCAGCTATTAACTTGTCTGTGACAACGATCAGGCAGATCAAAGGCTTCATTTCTTATCTCTGCTCCCGACGTGACGTCACACTTGATGTAGAGTTGATACAACTCTGTGATGATGGTGGCAGAGGCACAGCTTCAGCTGACGTTGACAACAAATAGTCTATAGGCCTACAAGTAAGACCTGTGGGATGATCAGCTTTAGATGGATTGACTCTCATATTATTATATTCACAATAGTGATGCAAGCAAGAAAAATAACCACAAGCACTGTCTGTTTGAAAAAAAAAACAACTTATTTTAGGATGCCGTGCACATTAGGCCAATTGTATCCTGTAAGGCCTAACGAAAAGGTAACTTTTAATGGTATCAAAAGTTTTTTTGTTTTTTTTAATCTAATTGTCAAACACCTTTGAGTAGGCCTATTTTAAGGATTTCTCTTGAGTGACTGACAGCAGAAACTCTTAAAATACATAAGAGTCTTACAACACCCACCCACTGCCATTCTATCCTAAGCTACCTGTGGGGTCTGCCTTGGGCAATAGTAATAGCATTGACACAGTGGACATAATTGCATGGTGATTCTAATGCCATGGTTGTCCGTGCACCTCAGCCCTGTGTATCCTGTTGCCATTGTTGCCTGGGGACATCATGTTCTTCATGATGTGTCACATGACACAGGACATGTCATTCTTCTGGTGTCCGAGTCGCAGGTTTGTTTGCAACTTAGGCATCAGAAAGAATGCAGACAAACAGAAAAATATACACCCACACACACACACACACGCACACGCACACACACACACACACACACACACACACACACACACACACACCGAGACACACACACACACACACACGTACACACACACGTGAGCAGTGAGCACGCAAGTCCTTTCAGGTGAATGACCATCCATGCATGATAAGCCATCAAACAATGTGAAACAATGAGGGAAAATACTAAGAACAAACACAAACAACATGAGGCTATTTCAGGACGTTCAGGACTCCTCATGTCCCTGCACAACAGTGCATTTCCATTAAAACTATCGTCATCGTTGCCAGGCATTCGACAGCAAAGAACATCGAGATGGATATCATATCGCTCCGTCATTTAAAGGATAACTTCTGCCAATTTCAATATGCTGTTGTATTGCTCACGTTACCCTTGACTTGCCAGTACCCGGTGATGCTGCATTTTTCGAGTCAGCACTTTCTGAGATCGGAGCTATTCTAATTTTGTTTACATTCAACATTTTCTCAACATATGCCAACTCCAATTATTATCCTAAAAGGTATCGCTGGTGGGCCCTGCCGTGGCCAACCGGTATGGGCACTCGTTTGTCATGAGGCCGACCAGGGTTCGATTCCCAGCCTGGGTCCTTTGCCGACCCCTCCCTCCCTATCTCTCTGCCCATTCGTTTCCTGTCCACCTCTCAAACTGTCCTGTCAAATAAAGTCATAAAAAACCACAAAAAAAATAATGATAAAAAAGGTATCGCTGGTGGGGGGCCCCCTTGCACAAGTGATGCAAAAATCAATTTTTGCAGTGTGCATTTGTGTGCTGTGCCACAATGACAATGGGAGTTGCAGTTTCCCAGTTGGGCTTTCACATACAGGCTAGTCTTGGGGACACTTGATTGGCACCTACTTGGTCTGTTCACTAATGCATTGGTTCCCAAATTAGTCCTGGATCCCTTGGAAGGTCGCAGAGGTACTGAAGGGGCGTTGCCCTCTGATGAAGATGGAAGCTATGTACTGTCGAAACATGTTAGGGAAAAGATAAGGATCCTCAAAGGGTGAATTTTATCTTTTCTAATTTAAGAAAGAGCATGACGTCCTCCAACCATCCGGCGAGGGAAGGAGGTGGGTGAGATATCCATCCCAAGAGAATCCTGCGGCGCGCGAGCAGTGACGTCAGACTGGGCTTTTGTAACCGTGCCTGGATCTAGAGGAATGCCAAAAATTGTTGTGAAGGGGTTTGGTTCGATTGGTATGTTCAATGCATCAAGGTTTTAAACGTTCCAGACAAATATGAGGGACAAGACTAAAAACTATGTGTGAGATTGGCAGGAGAAAATGAACACCTGCTACAACTTGCGTCTGATCCTGGGTATATTTCAGCCAGTTTGGCTTTGCTATAATGTACCCTGTGAAGGACTTTAAACTGAATAGGAGACAGTGGTGTAGTCTACTGTTTTGTGGTGGGTATACTGTATATTTGATTTGTTTTTGATGTGGGTATACTGTATATATTTGTGCTATTATACATAATGGATAAATCAATTTTAAGTGGGTATAGTGAAATCCCTGAAATTTTGAATCCGCATACCCGCGTTCTACGTAGACTACACCACTGAATAGGAGACAGACGTGCACAGGATGATGAAGAATTAGCTCTGCATGAGCACATTCCCAAGTATCTCCCAGCTCCACTCCCAACTCGTCTTCCCAACGACTTTAAATCCTTGTTAGGTTTTGGTCATCCAGAGGCATAAGTCTGCCATATATTTAAACGTGAGATTACCCCTTTCCTTGGTTTTACGAGCGTTAGTTCTTCCCAAAGTGAAAGGGATAACTGGTGGTGGTTGGTACAAAATGGGTAACGCTTTAGAATAACTGCCCCTAAAAGCTTTCGAAACGCTATATATTCAATAAAGTAATTATCAACAAATGATTGTGAATGAGTAAGAAATACTATGTTAACACAGCAGACTCAGCACAGCCACATTGTTCCTGGAAGTTTGTCCTCCAAAGACCAGAAGGCTTGAAATCACTGGATATAGAAGTAGCCTAGGAAGACAAACACACATACAACTCATACAGTAGAAGTCCATTCCCACTCCACTGTGCAGTTGCAGTTTGGTTCTTACTCATACAAACATTTGTTAATGTTTTGTTTATGTTCTATTGTTGGGGGGGCTATGGGTGGGGAGGTCCTGCATTGTATGTATTGAGAGAGGGTCCTTTCAGATGATTTTGTCAGCTGTCAGCTGTCAGCGGCCCTAATAATACTTGAAAGTGTTTAGATTGGACTCTGTGACCTATCAGACTGCTACCACAGCTACTGAAGCTACAGCTAACACCGTTTAGGTCCCCCGGCTGGTCTGGCCCTTCCTCCATGTAAATGTGCGAGTAATCCACCCGGCTCAAAGTGTGGCCAAAGGTGAAACCCAGAGCTGCCAGGTGATGATCAGTACAGCACATCAGAGGAAGGCGGAAGGAGTCACTCAGGCCATGCGGATGACATGCAGGGCTTAACTGGTGGAGAAATAGGGCCCGGGCACTTTTGGGCGAAAGGGCCCCCCTCACTCAGGCGATTCTAGGGTCAGGTGGGGCCCCAAGTGAAAATGCGAAAGAATGAACATTTGAACCAAAATCACAACTACTGTAGTACAGTATTGTGTTGTTCTTCACTATCTAGGTTCTTGGGGGCCCCAAGCGGCTGCCTGCCTTGCCTGGTGGCAAGATGCGCCCCTCATAATTAGTAACGCAAAACTGACTGACCGGTGGGCCCCGCACCCTCGTGGGCCCCTATTTCCAGAAATGTAACAAAAAAAGTTATAGTATTTTTTTTTACATTTCTGAAAATAGGGGCCCACGAGGGTGCGGGGCCCACCGGCAAATGCCCGCTATGCCAGATGGCCAGTCCAGCCCTGATGACATGTTACAGTGTCTAACCACAGTGTCTATGCAGGAGGAGAGAAGTGCCGCACACTCCAGAGTTGCATAAAACAGGTTTTTAATGTAACAATGTTTCGGCCTCCCGGCCTTCCTCAGGTCCCGCATCTGGCTCACACAGTTGATTGCACCTTTGCAAGACACACGACCAAACAGTGAAGTGAAAGCCCATTGGGAAACTCCAACTCCCATTGTCATTGTGACATAGCACTCCACAGCACACAAGTGAACACTGCACACAACGAAATTGCATTTATGCCTCACCCGTGCAAGGGGGCAGCCCTCAGTGGCGCCCCATGGGGAGCAGTGCGGTGGGACGGTACCATGCTCAGAGTACCTCAGTCATGGAGGAGGATGGGGGAGAGCACTGGTTGATTACTCACCCCACCAACCTGGTGGGCCGGGAGTCGAACCGGCAACCTCTGGGATGCAAGCCTGACGCCCTAACCGCTCACACAGTTGAATGCACCTCTGCAAGACACACGACAAACGGCCCTATTTCACGTGTTTTATGCAGCTCTGGAGTGTGCGGCACTTCTTCTGCGGCACTTTACTGGTTGCCAGCACATCCTTTTCTGGTGTGCGTTTTGCACCTCCACTCATCATGTTACAGTGTCTAACCACACTGTAAAACACTGCAGCCAGTTAAACGTAAAAAAGTATGTTGCCCTGCTGCCTTACGTTTGTAAGTTAACTAAACTTAAGAAAGCCTTGAATTGACTTAGGTCTCGAAAAAAGTAGACTGAAAAACTTGGAAAAGGCAGGCAATTCAGTTTTCTTACGTTTGACTAGCTAAAATGTTTTACAGTGCAGTTTCAATTAAATTCAAGGTACACTCAAACTCAGGCATAGTTGTTGCTGTCTTTGGGTGTGTGTCCAATAATAGTCATCAGTGGTAAGACCTCGTGGTCTCGATTATTGTCTTTACTACAGCTGGGGCACTGCACTGTTACTCCAGGGACCCGTGTTCGATTCTGGCCGAAGCTCCTTTGCTGATCTTTCCCCATCTCTTTCTAGAGAAAAAGAAGCTCCCACATACTGTTCACATTTGCAGAGGGGTTTTTTTTTTTTTTACTTGCGACGTTTCGGTCTATGACATTCTTCAAGCAATTAATTTCAATTCATCTCTTTCTACCACTTACTTCCTGTGTTTTCTCATATTGTCCTAATTAAATACCCCCACCCCCACCCCCCAAGCAAAACCCTCTGTTATAAAATAGCAGTTACCAGAATGGCAATGAACAAGTCATAATGTATAACTAAAGGCACTGTGCAGTAAAGTAAAGTTTTTTCAGTGACGGTGGAATGGCCTTTTACATATTACTCAGGCGCAATTCGTCCTGAAGACCCCTTCGAACTGTGTCTGTGTAAAATGGTCATGGGTCATTAAATTGTTTAGTTAAAGGGGCACAAGGTAGGATGACGTCATTTGCGCGGTGCCCGTGGCATGCCTGTCTCAAAATCTACACCGTAATGAAAAAATGCTATTCAAATAAACTCGCTGTGAGACTGTTTTTCATCACGGCATGCCAGCAATTGATACAAACATGAATACGGTATGTAAAGCAATGTTTCAAATGAAAATCGTTTCCCATGACACTCGTTCGGTCCGACGCTGTCAAAAGTTGCATGTGGGGTTTTCTGACAGCGGACCGTGAAAGTGGTCGTGAGAGCCATTGTTCACTTACTAATGACTCGCATAAGGATCGGCTGACTCGGGACCATGATTAATTAAACTTTTAATCCTACCTGGAGCCCCTGTAAGACAATAAGCAAAAGGTTGTCGTCTCTTGTTGTCTACTACTCTGTCTGATGTTATGCAACCAGACCAAAACAAATCTGCTGCTGCTGCGGTAAGACAATAGTTGTCATATTTGGCAGTGACCCCAGTTGTTTGGGGGTCATCATTAGCCAAAACACGTCATTGTTAGTTACTGTGCGTGGCGGGCAACTAAATATAGCAAACTCACAATGGAAGAATGTGTGTGGGCCTGCCATGCACTGCCAAGTTACAACACTGTAACCTGAGACTAAAAAGCATTCCTACAGTACTCAAAGCATTCCTAAAGCCTTTGTTCCTCTCACGCACCTTTGGTAGTCCGGGAGCCGTGGGGTTGAACCCAGATTTCTTTGATAAAGTTCTTTTTTTTGCTTTATCTGATAGATTTTAGGCAAGTCTTCAAGATTTCAGACGATGCCCGGTGATATCACTTGAGCTTTTTCAGATTTTCAGCCTTTATTGTCCCATAAATGCAAATTATGACAAAAAACTAAAGACACCTAATATTACTGTGAATAATGTTACAAAATGTACCAAATTGCTTATATTACCTGAAAAACATTCACATTGGACTG
The DNA here is from genome assembly GCF_034702125.1 of Engraulis encrasicolus. Lineage (NCBI taxonomy): Eukaryota > Metazoa > Chordata > Actinopteri > Clupeiformes > Engraulidae > Engraulis > Engraulis encrasicolus. Next base: position 44,059,987 of record NC_085876.1, read on the forward strand.
CCTTAACACTGCCCTTATTGAAACAAACCCAATATGGGGTAATAATTAACCCTTTCATAACAGCAATCCCACAAATAAGACGAGACACTGTAGGTGAATAGGGTTTTTTTTAACTTGCAGATATCAATATGAAACTTTATCAGATGATTACTCGTATGAATTGGAGAAAAAAATGTATTACAAGTTTTCTATATTTTATGTTTAAATATGCTAATTAGGCTATTATCTAATTAAATATGCACTAATTTGCATTATATTTTGATGCAATGAATCTGACCACCTGAAAATGCCAGCTTCAAAATTCCTTTTTTAGTTTGTTAATATCCTACATACAAGAATATTTACTGTGGTTAATTGTGGCTATCTCCTTTCGTTATCCAGGTACAGAGAAAATACTGCTAATAACCTTAAAAAATGCGATTTCGGCCTATTTTTATGCATTTAGTTATATAAATCAGGTCATGAATGACAAATCAACAAATGCCTCAGTAAAAACATTCACAACATTGCTTAGAATAAGACTGTAAAGTATAGAACGGATTGTGCATTATGAGATCCTGCATAACATCACATCATGACAACATACATGACAACATCGCCGGTAGGTAGCCTACCACAAATAGCCAACATAAAAATTAAAAAAAAAAGAACAACAGAGTGTGGGGGTAACTGGTGAGCAGTCGTTGGCTGGTCCAAAAGAGGAGTAAAGAAATGACATACATCCAGTGTATCCAGACTGGTATTGAATGATCACTTAAATCCATAAAGCCCTCAAATAAGATCTGTACATGCATTTAAATTTACACAGAAAGACCTATATACACTGCAACATACAGTACAGCACGCTCAGAGAGAGAGAGAGAGAGAGAGAGAGAGAGAGAGAGAGAGAGAGAGAGAGAGAGAGAGAGAGAGGTCTAAACATAGGAAAACAGCTATACATTATATATACGGTTGAGTCAAAAAATTAAGTCAATTCAGTGAATCCTGACTGATTAAATGATCACTTAAAAGTCCATGAAGCCATCAAATAAGACATGTACATGCATTTAAATTCGCACAGAAAGACCTGTCTACACCTATACAACATACAGAGTCCTTAACACCTAAAACACCTATAGCCTACATTATACCACACACACACACACACACACACACACACACACACACACACACACACACACACACACACACACACACACACACACACACACACACACACACACACACAGTAAAGCTCACACAACATTGGTTCGGCAGCATCCCCGAAAACATGTACAGAAAATGGTGCAAGGCACACTGTTTACAGCACAGCTACATTTCTTAGAATTGCAGGGGCTTTTACTCTTGCAACCACATCTGATCATCTGTAAAATGTAGTCTGGTGCCACTTTGACCTTTTCTGGAACACTTATTGGTATCAGTGCTTTGTTGCATGGGTCTTTCTTCCATCCAAATGCTTCAGGAGATAGTTCAGGTGGAGTGTGAACCAATGTCCTCCACAATATTGCTTGAAATGAGCCCTTATCACATTCTCAAGAAATGCCTCTGTTGTTGGTGGAAGAGCAGCCAGGTTAGGTGAAGATAAATGACCTTTCCCATTCTTTTTTCCCCATACCACCAACCTTGTATGTGACATGCTGATACTATCTGGAATGCCATAACATGCCGACACAAAGTTAGTGGCCTCACTGGAAAGTTGTTGGAATGGTGCCAGCACATTACCAATTGATGTCAAGTGATATCCAGCTTTTAGGGTCTTGATAACAGAGCCTTTACCAATACCAAAATAGGATGCCACAGTGTCACACCTTGATATGGCATGGGCTGGTAAAAGGTCAATTACAATGTCATTTTGTGGATTTACATTTTTAATTTTATCTCTTTCCATGTTAATACGACCACCACTGAAATTATGTACTTTGTAGGCAAACAAATAATCAGCCAAAAATTATGTAATTATTACTTACAATTTTTATTTTGTGTTACAACAGCACAGGAAGAGTAAATAGCAATGTATGAAATGGTGAAATTCTGTGTTGAATTAGTACCGGTAATCCTTTCTGGGTATGTCTAAGCTGACACCACCAATATTCGCCTAAATGTTACATATTTCTGCTTGACAAACAGCTACTTATGTAATTGTCTAAAATTTATTTGGTACAAGGACACTTTCTCCACTTTGATGTGGCAGGCCTACCACCCAGAATGCTCTATGGTTAATCATAGTGCAGTTATGAAGCTGTCAAAAGCTTGTGGGCTATGGCTGCAGCGAAATCAACATGAAAGGGTTGATATCTGAAATTGGTACATCACCCACTCTTATCCTGATGGGTAAGTGTTGGACAACTACAAACAACAAAACCAAACAACCCACTATGAGATATAAAGCCATGTTTGGCGAAATGTTGGCCTTTGTGTCTCCGACTTGGAAAATCAGGCTTTTTGGGTGAATGCCCCGCCCCCAAACATGCATGACCCCACCCCCACTGATGTCCATACCTCACCACCTGTTCTTATACACATCCCACCATGTAAACAAACACAAAATAAGTATGGTATAAGGTATTTGGTCAGCATAACATGAATTGGGAGCCAAAGACTGTTGTAATCTATGGCTGCAGCACATCAAGCATAAAAGGCTCAATATCTGAAAATGCTCAAGGGATATCACCGGGCATCGTCTGGAACCTTAATAGGTACACCTTAGGCAACCACAAACTGCAAAGAAAAAAACTTTATCAGACGAAACTGGGTTCGGCTGATATTTGGCTTTTGGCTGCCGGACTATGGTTAGCGGTGATGGATTTACTGCAAGTGTCATAAAGTTACAAATAGAAGCACTATTATTATTAGTAGTAGTAGTGGTAGTATTACTATTATTGCTATTTAAAATGTATTATTTCAATTCCATTTCGTCAACATGATCTGTAAACTGTTAACGATGTTGGTATTTCACATTGTTATTGAGATTTACTGTGGGACAGAGAGCAAAGCTTCTTCTTCAAATATTATATTATACTATTATATTATAAATTGTTATAGAGAATGAAACTTACGTTCAGTTTATAACTGTCCTTTTTGTGAAATCACTTTCAACTTCAAGTCCAAGTTTATTTTAGCCATATCAACAGAGTAAAATATAGAGTCATTACATTACATTTTTCCTCACTTTCAATGATAGGAAAAAAATAGACGGTCTAGAATGCAAGATATCTATTTCTCATGCTCTTCACAGGTATAAAGTCAAGTCGGTTTTATTGTCAATTTCTTTACATGCACTGGTCATACAAAGAATTTGAAATTACGTTTTCCCACTTGATCCCTTTCAGTCGCCTTAGCTAACTCTGAGAAGTGACTCAGCGTTTTTGCTGCCTACAGTATGTGAACGCTCCAAAGTGTCAGACCCCTTGGAAGCAAACCGTACTGAGACTGTGGGTGCTGTGGGTTGTTGTGCAGTACTGCTTGGGCCAGCTGCTTTGCGTGGGTTAATGGTGGCTAGTGTCCTCTTCACGCTGGCAGAGGCGATTCTATGGTAAGCTGGGGCCCCAAGCGAAATATTTAAAAAAATAACATTCAAAACAAATCGCCACAACTTTAGTATAAAGGTTTAGCTGTCATTAACCATCTATAAGCTTGGGGGCCCCAAGCTGCTGCCTGCCTAGCCTGGTGACAAGATGCGCCTCTGCACGCTGGCAGAGGACAGGTACAGGGATTTGTCGTGGGAGGGGGGAGGTGGAGTTTTCTGTGGGTGAGTGTCATTTTGTGCTTCAAATGGGACAAAAAAGGGGGGCGCTGTGGTGCAGCGCGCTAAGCCTCCCTCACTTGGGCTTGCACGCCCACGGGGACCCCGGTTTGAGTCCAGACGGGGTCATTTCCCAACCCTACCCCGTCTCTCTCCACACTCACTTCCTGTGGCACCTTCACTGTCCTATCCGAAATAAAGGCCCAAAAAGCCCATTGAAAAAAACAAACAAAAAACTAAAATGGGCAAAAAAAACCCCGGTTCAGTTCGTTGAGTGGAGAGGTGTTGTTCTCACAGCTCCGTGGCGCGGGCTTGTCAGACAGTGATGACCTGTATGCCCTGCCACAGGCACTGTGCGTCTCTGCTGTCTCTGAAGTGTTTTGTTATTTTGTCTGAGTAGACCTTTTTTGCTTTCCGATGCCCTTTGACAGGTTTGCCCTTGCAAACAAGGCTGACAGTTTAACCTGACAGATCATTGTTATCATGCCACTGCAGGCTGAAAGGTTAGAGCTATTTGTCTGAACACAAGACATCATGCCCCTCCCCTTATCAAGACTGCATTCGATTCAGCATTTTTACTTTACACAACTTTTACACAACACAAACACACACACGCACATGCACGTGCTTGTGCGGAGGCACGCATGCACGCACGCACGCACGCACACACACACACACACACGCATGCACGCACGCACGCACACACACACACACACACACACACACACACACACACACACACACACACCATGACCATGGCATAAGAGGGCGAGGCTTGTAGCCAGAGGCGAATTACTGTAATAGCCTCTGGTTTATATGTCTGTAAGGGTTTTGTATAGGTACTCTAGGTGTAATGTATGCTTACTGTCTATGTCTAATTGTCCATGTCTAATTGTCTATGTCCACAACTAAAGTCTATGTATGTGTGTCTGCATGGGAAAGTAAGAAACGTAATGTCAAATTCTTTGTATAACCTGCATGTAAAGAAATTGACAATAAAGCCGACTTGACTTGACTTAACTTGGTTTGAAATGTTGATTTCTGTAAGGAACTTGACCTGCCTGTTATGTAATAGTGCAGCCTTTCCATTTGAACTTCTTAAAGATCTGATCCATTTTTAATTGTTTAAGTGTCAACCCCTAATAATGGAGATAAGTTGACAACTGTCATGCACATGTACAGTAGGTCATCATTTTTCTGTCACTACTGACGGGATGGGTGATGAACGACTCTGGAACTCTGTAAAATCCGGCTCATCAAAGAGCCATATCGTAAGCCTTGACTCAAGCCTACACAGCATTCAGTTTGGCACAATATCAGGTGATATCAAAACATAGGTCTAACACACAGATACACAGACAAACAGACAGACAGAGAGACAGACAGACAGACAGACACACATACGCACGCACGCACGCACGCACGCACGCACGCACGCACGCACGCACGCACGCACAGTCGCACACACGTGCACTCAAGCACACACGCATGTGTGCGCACAAACACGTGTGCGAACGCATGCATGCACGTACGCACGAGCACGCACATGAAGATAAGAGTGAACCAAACAAAATATATCAAGCCTTTGTTGGATTTTCCCCACAAAATGCAATTCACGATTCTCACATGATGAACTTGATTTGGACTCATTCTATGAAGCATTGTTTGAGCATCATTTACTCTCTCATGATTGGGTGATTCTCCAAATAGCCTACACTTTAGGCCTATGTCCCTGGCGAATATTTTGAAAATGGACTATATATATATATACACACACACACTTGGTACTTATTAAAGGGAACTTGGAAAAAAATAATCATGGTTCAAATAAGATGCTTTCTTGAAACATAAAAACATTTTATATGTGATAATACATTATAACCATTTTGCCACTGTCCCTGAGTCTGACTTTTGGCCTTTGACCTTGTTTACCTTAATAATAGAATTATAAATCAATGTTAAATCCAATCAAAAAACATTATTTTACATCCATGTAAGTAAATATGTATTGTAGCCTATTAAAAATAAATATTGTGAAAATATCACATTTGTCACATGTTGGACACCTGTCCTATTTATTGTCATTTCCACAAACTACAATCTCAAGCACCTTGCTTAGGAATTATTTAGTCAGTATAATCACGGCAAAATAATCTTCAGAGGGATTCCCATGGACTGATGACAGATTGATTGGGGGGGGGGGGGGGTCTTTCATGAAGCTCTTTCATATTATTTTACTTTTGAGGTCTGCATAGGGCAATGAGGTCCTGAAATCAGAGAACGCTAGCCACACATGGGACACACAACTAGGCTAACTGGGAAATTGCGCCTCCCCTCTAATAGTTTATCTCACCTGTGAGAATCTTCATTTATCTGAACATTTCTTATATATATATGAAATACATGCCTTTTTCACATGGGAGATTCCACCTCCTGCTCATGTCAAACTGGCCCTTTTATCACAAAGTTCGCGCATAAACTACATTTCCCACATTGCACTGCCAAGTCCGAGAGAAATGCATTCTGGGTGGGTAAATACAGGAAATGTGATGTTTCCCTCCAGCGTGTACATTTCTGCAGCATCTCAGCTGCTGTCTGTCCTGACTTATCCTAAAATATCGTAATACCAAAGCTATGGCTTTGTCAAACTGTTCCCTGAAGGTTAACAAAGATCTTTTAGATCCAAAGTTTGAAAGTTATAGACTGTCTCTGGATCCACTGCCAACTTATACAATTGAGCTAGATGCAGGTGAGAACCATGATATGATATTATACTGGAATGAATGACTGCGGTTAGCTTAAGTTAGCCATCAGTAACTACAAAATTGATCTCACTGACACTGTTACATGTAAAACTCTGCTCAAAACTTCAAATTGATCTCGAAGTGTATGTCAACCACGTCACTGGCTGCAATGAACAGTAGTTTCGCTAAGTAAGTTATAGTGACAGTAGCCCAAGAGCCAAGACCCTAAGTTGTCAGTTCAAACTGTGAACTACATGGGATGGGATGTGTGTCTTGTGAGTGGTCAACCATTGAAATTAAAAAGCAAAACCGGATATCTCTTACTTTCTCACCCCAGTAATAAATGCAAGGCATTCCATAAACTGTAGCTTATTGATTGTTGATGAAGCAGATAAAGAGTACTGTATCTCTATCTAGCCCCATCTTTTTGTGTCTTTTTAAAATGTAACTTATTATTATTATTATTATTTTACCAAGGATGTTGTTTAGCATGTTGAAAATTCAGTTGTTTTTAATAATTTACTTCATTACATGTACACTCACTGTTTTAAAATCGTGTTGCATATTTCAGCTGTTGCTGAGGTGAAGCTCAAAGACAGCCAGTACACCTTGGATCATGTGCGTGCATTTGGCATGTTCAACTACCTGCACCTGGACCCGTGGTATGAAGACAGCGTTTACTTTGTGGACAACAAGGGCCGGCTGCTTAACCTGACTGTGACATTGGTAAGTTGATTATCAAATGTGGGAGACGTGTACCAAAAGAATTCTGAAAATATTTGCAATGTTATTGGTCTAGCAATGTCGTTAATCCTATCCTATGCATCAGTTGGCCCATATCGGATGTTGACGTAGACGGGGGATGGTATGCAATCACACATGGAAAGCAGTGTTGTCCACACACACACACACACACACACACACACACACACACACACCACACACCACACACACACCACACACACACACACACACACACACACACACACACACACACACACACACACACACACCACTTCCCAATGTCAAGTGTTCTAGCCTTGGTAGTGCATGAAACACCCCCACCCTGGAGCTGTGGGGATATTAAGGGAGGGTTGCAGGTTCTAATCCCAAGCCTACCATTCCCAACACTTCCATCCATAGCTGAAGTACCCTGGAGCAAGAAACAGACTCCCTGTGGAGTGCATTTTAACGTTCTGTGTCCCGTTTCAGCTCGATACGGAACCCATACTTTTTATCTCTAAATTCCGAAACACAATTCCATATTTCAAGGGGCTTGTGGGGGGCCAGAGCCTTGCTGTCTAAGGGCCGCATCTGGCCCCAGGGCCGCCATTTGAATAGCCCTGCTCTAGGGCATGGATGGAAGTGTTGGGAATGGTAGGCTTGGGATTAGAACCTGCAACCATCCCTTAACCATCAGGGCGTGGCTGTCCCACAAACATCCTCCCTCCCACCTGCAGACACATAAGCGAGGCAGAAAGACTTGGGGAAAAAAAACCCTAGGGTGTAACATAGTCAAATGTTCTATTAAACCGCTTTCTTTGTGGAGAGCTGCACTCTCAGTGCATTTCTAGTCCTTACTTAATGTTTTATCTTAATGTTTTAATGTTCCCCTGCCTTGCCTTGCCTTGTAAATTGTTGTATACAGAAAACTATAAAAAGATGCCTTAAGGACGGTATGAAGCCCATGTGTGCCCCAAGGCACTATACTTCATAGCTGGTATGAAATCTTTATGTAAGATATTATGAAAGCTTGTGTCACGTGTTGCCCCATCACTTGTTGTTAATGTTTGGTGACCCTGGGCACTTTGTCACTGGACCTTATGGATAATCAGAAAAAAAATATCCATAAAGAATTATCCTGCGGCAGGTTAGCAGAAAAAGCTTAGCTAAACAAAATAAATATTTCAATAAATTAAATAACTAATGTACACAACCCTAGCATCGCGACGCCATCCTCTGTACTCCACCCAAAGATTTTGGCTCAGCACATCGTCTGGCAAAAGCCTGGAGCTCGGTTCTCTCAGTGTTTTGCCAATCAGCAAACAGTTGAGAGTGGTGACGTAGAACTCACCCACGAGCTCAATTACTGATTGGTTAAGGTAACTATATTCACACTTTCGTTTTGTTATTTGTATGCTTTTGCGACGCTATAATGTAACAGGCATGCTAATAAAGCACAATATGGGTTTTAATTTGAGTTTGGAACTTCAATTAATTTAAATGATAGAGTAAGATCAGACCATCTCCCATCGTCCACGGAGACGGATTCCTCGTGGCTTTTGCCAGACTGATTGACGGAGTCAACAGTCGGCTCGCCCAGGCTAACACAACCCCATTCCCCCACCAAAATAAGCTTAACAGTATTCCCATTAACATCATTCTGATTTTTGCATCTGAACATTTCTACAATTATTATTATCAGTTATTATTTTATACATCCCAGTGGGGCGCTGACTAAACCTAGACGATCACTGTCTGAGCCAGAAGTCTTTCACACAGTGTGCCTGTTGTAAAGGCTCTTCTGTCTAGCCAAAACTTTTATTGTGATTCTGAATCTGAACCATCCTGTAAACTGTTAAAGGTAAATGATCTGAAAGCCTTGGCAGAGCAGTGTAAAAAGGGGAAGTTCCAGTGTGGATTTTGCCACTAGACTGCTGTTTTTAATATTCGCCAGCAGGGGGAGCTGTAGCTCTAAATACAAACCATGTGCATGAGTGCCCTCTCTCTCTCTCGCTCTCTCTCTCTCTCTCTCTCTCTCTCTCTCTCTCTCTCTCTCTCTCTCTCTCTCTCGCTCGCCTTAGTCTTCCAGAATTAAAGTGCATTTTATGTTATGTTATTTTTTAGGACCAGCTGATGATGTTAAAGCGGTGGTTTGCACATTCTGTGCTGTTTCAAGCTTAAATAAGATGCTGTGTTAAGGATACAAAAATCCATGTCAAGGGGATGAAAAGGAATTGCATTCAAATCTCTGAGAGAACAGCAATACCTTGCATCTGTTTTGCAATCAGAGCTTTGGTTTGGCCCAGGACAAAGCCACCTAAAAGGACCCCCACCCAATACATACTATACTGTACAATGTAATGAGGGTGAATTTCTGGGCCCTCTCTCTCCATGGGCCTGAATTAAGTAATGTGGCTCGAAGTAGTGTCGCTCTATACAGTACATTAGTTGTTGCCAGTGGCCTGGTAGTGACTTACCAGATAGTTCTATACACAGCAGAGTTCTGACTCTAGCTGGGCAGGCAACAGGTTGACTGCAATGCAATAGAGTGGTCCTCGATTTTCTTTTGTGTTTGCTGCTGTCCGCGTTATTTATTTAGGTTCATTTGGATTTTCTCTCAACCGACTTTAGAATGGCTGTCTATGGACGTGTTCATAATTATCTTGGCTATGTTCATGTTCTTTTTTACCACCGTGAACATTTGTTTTCTCTCTCACTTCTATGCCAACAGATAGTGAAAACAAAAACAAAAATCCAAACAAATCCATCACTCACATATTCTCTCTCTCTCTCTCTCTCTCTCTCTCTCTCTCTCTCTCTCTGTTGATAGTTTGTTAATGATATTTCTATGATTAGAAAATATTTTGTCTTTTTGTAACTTAACTCATTGGCTGCCTTGGCCGTCGAATGACGTCATTTCAAATAGTGACGCCCCCTACCTTCGACGTCGTTCGCCGACAATTGCGTTTTTTTACAGCCAGGCCTCGAGGACGGTCTGACCTATCTTCTGTATGAATTTCAAGCCTCTAGGCATTTTCTAACTGTTCCTGTAGGTGGCAGAAGTGTCCTTAGGAACAGTCAAGGCAGGGCTTTAGCTCAGAGCAAGATGAAATGTCAAGACAAAAACACCCCTTTTTAGGGGCCAAGCAGCGAAGCTGGCGAAGGCCCCTATAGAGTTAGTAGGTTTTCTTCATTAGGGGCCAAGCAGCGAAGCTGGCGAAGGCCCCTATAGAGTTAGTAGGTTTTCTTCATTATTATTATTTAGTCACCATTCTTATCCCTCTGCAAGTCTATGGCAGCCCATAGAACCGTACGTAGGAAAATGCTGTAAATCGGCACACACATTCGGGCCTGGCTCAGCATTACCCACAGCAATTTATAGATCCCCAGCCCCAACGCTCTAGCGCCACCAACAGGTCAAAGTCACAGGTACATTTCTGCTTGTAACTTTTGAACCGCTGGGCCAATTTTCATAAACTTGGTATCCATGGAATCCTTGAGCCAAGACGAATCCAACGCACTCTATGACGTCATTTTCCGCCAGGGTAGTTTTCCCGCCATTTTGGATTTTGTGAAATTCAATAAAAATGCTATTATTTCCGCAATTTTTGACCAATTCGCCCGAAACTTGGTATATAGTATCTCTAGACTGAGCTACACATGGGGTCTCAAGGAATATTAGATATCTTTTATAGTTTTGCCGTGACAGCCAATCAAAATTGTCGTAAAAGTGGTGAAACAGGAAGTGAGGTCATATCTCAGCAACTGTTTGCTGAATTAGGTTGGGATTGTGTCCACACATAGTAATCCATCCCATGACCTACCACAAAAAAAATCAGAACCCCAGCTCAAACTCTGTAGCGCCACCAGCAGGTCAATTTTTTTTTTTTAAACCATATGCACAATGTAAAATATATTATTATCACTAGAATCCTTGGGCCAAGCCGAATTCAACGCACTATATGAAGTTCTGTCAACGCAGAAGGGAAACACCGCCATTTTGAATTTTGTAAAAATCACTGTAAGTCTATGGTAGCCCATAGAACCATAAATAGAAAAATGCTGTAAATTGGCACACATATTTGAGGCAGCATCAACATTACCCACAGCGAGTTATAGGTTCCCAGCCCCAATACTCTAGCGCCACCAGCAGGTGAAAGTCGCAGGTACATTTCTGCTTGTAACTTTTGAACCGATGGGCCAATTTTCATAAACCTGGTATCCCTGGAATCCTTGGGCCAAGACGAATCCAACGCGCCCTATGACGTCATTTTCTGCCTGGATAGGTTTCCCGCCATTTTGAACTTTGTAAAATTCAATAAAAATGCTATTTTTCCCACAATTTTTGACCATTTCTCCCGAAATTCGGTATATTGTATCTCTGTACTGAGGTTTGTATGGGGTCTCAAGGAATATTAGATATCTTTTATCGTTTAGCCGTGACAGCCAATCAAATTTGTTGTAAAAGTGGCAAAACAGGAAGTGAGGTCATATCTCAGCAACCCTTTGTCGGTTTCGGCTAGGATTTTTTACACACATAGATGTCCATCCTATGACCTACTGAAAAAAAAATCAGACCCCCAGCTCAAACTCTGTAGCGCCACCAACAGGTCAACATTTTAGCTACATTTTTGCCTGTAGCTATTAAACCATGTGCACAATGTAAAATATATTATTATCACTAGAATCCTTGGGCCAAGCCGAATCCAACGCACTATATAACGTTATGTAAACGCAGAAGGGAAATACCGCCATTTTGAATTTTGCGCTGCAGTTCCTTCTGTTGCCGTGGCGACTTTGGCAAGTTTACTGCTTGGCCCCGCATTGCTGCTTGCAGCTATATTTATTATTATTATTCTCTAGTCACCATTCTTCTCCCTCTGCAAGTCTATGGCAGCCCATAGAACCGTACGTAGGAAAATGCTGTAAATCGGCACACACAATAGGGACAGTCTCAACATTACCCACAGTGATTCATAGGTCCACAGTCCCAACGCTCTAGCGCCACCAGCAGGTCAAAGTTGCAGGTACATTTCTGCTTGTAACTTTTGAACCGCTTGGCCAATTTTCATAAACTTGGTATCCCTGGAATCCTTGAGTCAAGACGAATCCAACGCACCCTATGACGTCATTTTCCGCCAGGATAGTTTTCCCGCCATTTTGAATTTTGTAAAATTCAATAAAAATGTTAATTTTCCTGCAATTTTTGACCAATTCACCCGAAACTCGGTATATAGTATCTCTGGACTGAGTTACACATGGGGTCTTCAGGAATATTGGATATCTTTTATCGTTTAGCCGTGAGAGCCAATCAAAATTGTCGTAAACGTGGCGAAACAGGAAGTGAGGTCATATCTCAGCAACCGTTTGTCGAATCAGGCTGGGATTTTGTACACACATAGTAGTCCATCCCATGACCTACCACAAAAAAAATCAGATCCCCAGCTCAAACTCTGTAGCGCCACCAGCAGGTCAAAATTTTAGCTACATTTTTGCCTGTAGCTTTTGAACCGTACTCCCAATTTTCAAAATATTGGTACACAGGTCATCTTCACACTATGCTGCACCCAGGTATGGATTTTCGTAACAATTGGAAAAACTATCAGCTCTCAGCAGCCATTCAAAATTGTGGAAAGAATGGAGGGATTTTTCTCATCTCTCTGTCCCCTTTGCCAACGGGACCTGCGCACGTTCACTGACACCATTCTCGGCAGGGGGTCTCTGGACACACCGAGAGCTTAGGTGTGTGCGTAGTCTGCTATTGCTCTAGTGTCAACCAAAGCCCCACTGCCCCAGCCCCTGCACATACCCCCCCCCACCCCCAACCCACACACACAGACAGAGGGAGAGGGAGAGGGAGAGGGAGGGGGAGAGGGAGAGAGAGGGAAGGAGGGAGGGAGAGAGAGAGAGAGAGAGAGAGAGAGAGAGAGAGAGAGAGCATTGTTGTTCTCTTGGTTCCTCTGTCTGTCTCACACACACACACACACACACACACACACACACACACACACACACACACACACACACACACACACACACACACACACACACACACACACACACGTTACTTCTATGTACACCAATTCCTCAGACCAGTCTCTCAAAAGGCTGGCCAACATTTACATTGCAGGCCTATAGGATTCTTATGTTTAGGATTTCAAGGACATATCTATTTTCAGTAGGCTCCCGTTTTTTTTCCCCATAATATTGTATGTCATATAAACAATTTTACTAAATAGAATGATCACAGAGGATTATAATTGCTGTCCAAAAAGCAAGCCTCTCAAGTATAGAAATGACTTGCTGATATTTTATAGACTAATTTGAGAGGGAATGGAAATGTGTTACTCAATATAAATCAAGGGCAGCACAGGCCCTGCCGTGGCCAAACGGTAGGGCACTCGTCTATCATGCGGCTGACCGGGTTGATTCCCAGCCCAGGTCCTTTGCCTACCCTCCCCGTCTCTCTCCCCATTTTCCCCTCCAAGGAATGCACCCCAACATTGGCGAGATTTGGGCCAAAGGGGGCGCTGCAGTTCCTTCTGTTGCCGTGGCGACTTTGGCAAGTTTACTGCTTGGCCCCGCATTGCTGCTTGCAGCTATATTTTACTATTATAATATAATCTCAAAAGTAGCATAGCAAAATCATTTTTGAAAGTAAAGCACCTGTGACTGTAGTCTACTTTCTTGCCCTCTGATTTTAACACAGGTAGGCT